>NC_086450.1:436395710-436522795 GCF_028390025.1 Pseudophryne corroboree
GTTTCTTTCACCCGTTTCTCCTTTGTTTTCCTCCAAGGTACAAAGACATCCGCTTGGAAGAAGAATTTGACAACCTTTTACACAGACCATTGATGGACAATGCCATAGACCCCCAATATCCCTAGCGATTTTAAAATTTTACGATAGCCCAACACTTTTGTAAGTCTATGGACATTGAGAAAGCTTTTTGCTCGCATTTTGGCAAAAGCCCAAAGAGACTACAGTCAACATGTACATCAAGACAAGACACCAGACAAGACTTCAATCAACAAATGTACATTAAACTCACATAGTTTACGACTGCATTTACCATAATTGCTTCATATCTTCACCTCTACAACCCACAGGTAATGACACACATAGTCGATAGGGAATATAGGCACAGATATCAGCACCCACATATCCCCCCCATTCATGTATCATCAACTAAAATGTGCTCCCCCATTTTGTTGCAACCAAAAACCGAAAAGAGCTCGGTAAAGTTTGACAGCCCATCCACAGACCCGTACCACGGGATAAGAAGGAATTCAAATGTATACTTCGCAATACCTCGAAGCTTGATTTAAAACACGTACGGCACGATGATACATGACCCCTCAAACATGGACTCATACATACATGCTTCTACTATCTCACTAGGTCATACCTTTTTTCCCACCTTCTTCTCTTCTCCCTTACCCAATCATAGAAATGTATTTTTACATGACATATATTTTTCTCTTTTTGAACTGTTTTCAGGAAGTGGCAGTTATTGGTGACTGCCAAAGGGTGGACTGTCAAAGTCAGAAAAATATCACGCTGCACGTTGCCATATATGCACCTCATGCGCGTGCCTGCTGCACGTGCACATTCTCTCCCGTGCGTGCGAATACACGCAGCCGCGTGATGGCGCCTCGGCCATGCGCTCGAGCGCGTGGTATGTGCATTTACGGTAGACTTTGTGTGCGTCTAGCGGGCGACTCAATCGTTTAATAATAGAACCAAATAGCTCGTTTTATAGATAATGTTCCCCTTAATGATAACTGTAAGTTTGGTTAATGTGACTTGTTCACGGACTTGGGAATCCCTCTTTACGTGGTACAAAGGGTCTGATTAAGGTTGAACAGCTGTGTCTGGTACCTAACTGAAGAGTATTTTAATAGCAATAATCCGGTGTTGGTTAGGTAAAGATTAATCGCTCCTGCGTGTAGTTATGACCATTAGTAGTTTCTGGACATATTCTATATTTGCAGTTCATTATCCATGCGGCGGGAATCCGGAGATTCCCACCCACCTGAGCTGTTTGTAATAGTCACAGCCCACCTGTTCAAACTAACCTATGACCTTTTGATATGATGCGAGGAGACATTCCTGTGTCCAATGAACAATGAGATTGTAGGTCCCTTTGTAGTATACTGTACTCAGTGTATATAAGGTCAGCCAGCCTGAACAGCTCCCCCACTCTCTCCACAAACGGTTTTCATATTGACAAACTCGGGGCTGGCACCAGGCTGCGCTGCGATTGTTCCCAGTGTGTGTGTAAGTAATTCTCTGTGATTATCTCGCTCTTTGTTTGTATTGGCCACATTCTCTCTCTCTCTCTCTCTCTCTGTTTAGTTTAAGACTGTAAACGTTATTGTATATTTCTGTCTAGATATTCTGTTAGAATTATATGTTAGTATGTAGTGTATGACTTGTAAACTGTTTTACCCCTTTTCAATATAACTAAAAGCTTGTTAGTAAAGGTGTTGGATCCTTAGCACGGTATCGTGTGTTCATTACATTGCAGAGAGTAATAGGAGCGTCTCGATCGCTCAAACAGCTTTAGTGTTAACAAGGTTAAGCAGCGTTATATCGCTACAGTGTTTAAGTACAAGGTTACAGTATAAGAATATCCTTTCTGTGTGTTACATTCAAGGTTTACTGATTGTCATCTTGTGAGCGTCTGCGCCGCTCGTGATCTCCTCGTGGTCTCGAGCGTCCGCTACGCTGATAGCGTAGCATTACGGTTGTCGCTCGCCTATAGCGTGCTCGACACCACGCATTAAGCTGTGAGCGAGCGTGCCGCATGTGCGTCTCGATCACGGCCTAGCGTATGCTACGCTAAATACGTACCCTTACGGTACCCCATACGCCAATTGCGTACTGTGTCTCTTACCCATTATTGTAAAGTTATAAGGTAATCATAATCAGCATTATCACTGTATTTTACAAGCATTCTGTCTAGACTACAGTTGCTTAAGGTCATTACGTTTGTGCAATACATGATTTCTTTGTATAACAGCAGGATGGGATAATTATACTGCAGTGTGATGGCTGCATATGGTAACTGGTAAATATCGCACTGCAGTCACTGGCGTATTTCTAATGGGTGCAGTGTGTGCGGTGCACATGAGGTCCAGGGGGGCCCACACCTGCACACCCTGCACCCATTAATAGAAATACCTTCCGTAGTCCCGCGGTGCAGCAGCAGCGCTGCCGAAATCACTGGAAAAATGGTGCGGCGCCATTTTCCCAGTGTTTTGCACATGTGCAGTAGGTATATCACTGGGAAAATGGCCGCCACAGTATTTTCCTGGAGATCTGCGCATGTGCTGTAGACACTGAGACAGCGCTAGGGTCCCCTAGGGACCCTAGTGCCCAGAGTCTACACAGCGCTGCCGGCTAGAGAGGAGGGGGCCCAGCCGGTGCCTGCACACTGGCGTCGTCCTCCTGACTGCGGTGGTTCGGACAGACCTAGTGGTAGAAATGTGAGCTAAATAATTTCATTCATGAAAACAAGTCACTGATTACTTTTTAGTTACTGTGTAGAGTATATGACAGTAGGGTGATTATATGAAAGCAAAACATAATTTCTCTGACGTCCTAAGTGGATGCTGGGACTCCGTAAGGACCATGGGGAATAGCGGCTCCGCAGGAGTCTGGGCACAACTAAAAGAAAGCTTTTAGACTACCTGGTGTGCACTGGCTCCTCCCACTATGACCCTCCTCCAAGCCCCAGTTAGATTTTTGTGCCCGGCCGAGCTGGATGCACACTAGGGGCTCTCCTGAGCTCCTAGAAAGAAAGTATATTTAGGTTTTTTATTTTACAGTGAGATCTGCTGGCAACAGACTCACTGCAGCGAGGGACTAAGGGGAGAAGAAGCGAACCTACCTAACAGGTGGTAGTTTGGGCTTCTTAGGCTACTGGACACCATTAGCTCCAGAGGGATCGACCGCAGGACCCGACCTTGGTGTTCGTTCCCGGAGCCGCGCCGCCGTCCCCCTTACAGAGCCAGAAGCATGAAGAGGTCCGGAAAATCGGCGGCAGAAGACTTCGGTCTTCACCAAGGTAGCGCACAGCACTGCAGCTGTGCGCCATTGCTCCTCATGTACACCTCACACTTCGGTCACTGATGGGTGCAGGGCGCTGGGGGGGGGGGGGCGCCCTGAGGGCAATATATGACACCTTGGCTGGCAAATCTACATCATATATAGTCCTAGAGGCTATATAGATGTAAAAATACCCCTGCCAGTATTCCAGAAAAAGCGGGAGAAGTCCGCCGGAAAAGGGGCGGGGCCATCTCCCTCAGCACACTGGCGCCATTTTACCCTCACAGCTCCGCTGGAAGGAAGCTCCCTGGCTCTCCCCTGCAGTCTAAACACTACAGAAGGGTAAAAAAGAGAGGGGGGGGGGGGCCACTAAATTTAGGCGCAGGATATATATATATATATATTGATATATAAAAAGCAGCTATAAGGGAATACACTCATTTATAGTGGGATCCCTGTGTTATATAGCGCTCTGGTGTGTGCTGGCATACTCTCTCTCTGTCTCCCCAAAGGGCTTTGTGGGGTCCTGTCCTCTGTCAGAGCATTCCCTGTGTGTTTGCGGTGTGTCGGTACGGCTGTGTCGACATGTTTGATGAGGAGGCTTATGTGGAGGCGGAGCAGATGCCTGTAAATGTGATGTCACCCTCTGCGGGGTCGACACCTGAGTGGATGGTGCTGTGGAAGGAATTACGTGACAGTGTCGACTCCTTGCATAAAAGGTTTGACGACATACCTAATGTGGGACAGCCGGCTTCTCAGCCTGTGCCTGCCCAGGCGTCTCAAAAGCCATCAGGGGCTCTAAAACGCCCGCTACCTCAGATGGCAGACACAGATGTCGACACGGATACTGACTCCAGTGTCGACGACGATGAGACTAATGTAACTTCCAGTAGGGCCACACGTTACATGATTGAGGCAATGAAAAATGTGTTGCACATTTCTGATGTTACCCCCGGTACCACAAAAAAGGGTATTATGTTTGAAGAGAAAAAACTACCAGTAGCTTTCTCTAACGTCCTAGTGGATGCTGGGAACTCCGAAAGGACCATAGGGAATAGCGGCTCCGCAGGAGACTGGGCACAACTAAAGAAAGCTTTAGGTCACCTGGTGTGCACTGGCTCCTCCCACTATGACCCTCCTCCAAGCCTTAGTTAGATCTTTGTGCCCGGCCGAGCTGGATGCACACTAGGGGCTCTCCTGAGCTTCTAGAAAGAAAGTATATGTTAGGTTTTTTATTTTACAGTGAGACCTGCTGGCAACAGGCTCACTGCACCGAGGGACTAAGGGGAGAAGAAGCGAACCTACATGCTTGCAGCTAGCTTGGGTTTCTTAGGCTACTGGACACCATTAGCTCCAGAGGTATCGACCGCAGGCCCGTCCTTGGTGTTCGGTCCCGGAGCCGCGCCGCCGTCCCCCTTACAGAGCCAGAAGCAAGAATAGGTCCGGAAAATCGGCGGCAGAAGACATCAGTCTTCACCAAGGTAGCGCACAGCACTGCAGCTGTGCGCCATTGCTCCTCATACACACTTCACACTCCGGTCACTGAGGGTGCAGGGCGCTGGGGGGGGCGCCCTGAGCAGCAATAATAAGACCTTGGCTGGCAAAATAATCACAATATATAGTCCCAGAGGCTATATATGTGATAAATACCCCTGCCAGAATCCATAAAAAAGCGGGAGAAAAGTCTGCGAAAAAGGGGCGGAGCTATCTCCCTCAGCACACTGGCGCCATTTTATCTTCACAGTGCAGCTGGAAGACAGCTCCCCAGGCTCTCCCCTGTAGTTTTCAGGCTCAAAGGGTTAAAAAGAGAGGGGGGGCACTAAATTTAGGCGCAATATTGTATATACAAGCAGCTATTGGGGAAAATTCACTCAGTTATAGTGTTAATCCCCACATTATATAGCGCTCTGGTGTGTGCTGGCATACTCTCTCTCTGTCTCCCCAAAGGGCTTTGTGGGGTCCTGTCCTCAGTCAGAGCATTCCCTGTGTGTGTGCGGTGTGTCGGTACGGCTGTGTCGACATGTTTGATGAGGAGGCTTATGTGGTGACGGAGCAGATGCCGATAAATGTCATGTCGGCCCCTGTGGGGCCGACACCAGAGTGGATGGATAGGTGGAAGGTATTAACCGACAGTGTCAACTCCTTACATAAAAGGCTGGATGACGTAACAGCTGTGGGACAGACGGCTTCTCAGCCCGTGCCTGCCCAGGCGTCTCAAAGGCCATCAGGGGCTCAAAAACGCCCGCTCCCTCAGATGGCAGACACAGATGTCGACACGGAGTCTGACTCCAGTGTCGACAAGGTTGAGACATATACACAATCCACTAGTAACATCCGTGACTTGATCCCGGCAATAAAATGTGTTACACATTCTGACATTAACCCAAGTACCTCTAAAAATGGGTTTATGTTTGGGGAGAAAAAGCAGGCAGTGTTTTGTTCCCCCATCAGATGAGTGAATGAAGTGTGTGAAAAAGCGTGGGTTCCCCCGATAAGAAACTGGTAATTTCTAAAAAGTTACTGATGGCGTACCCTTTCCCGCCAGAGGATAAGTTACGCTGGGAGATATCCCCTAGGGTGGATAAGGCGCTCACACGGTTGTCAAAAAAGGTGGCACTGCCGTCTTAGGATACGGCCACTTTGAAGGTACCTGTCGATAATAAGCAGGAGGCTATCCTGAAGTCTGTATTTACACACTCAGGTACTAGACTGAGACCTGCAGATCGTGCTGCTGCAGCGTGGTCGGTGACCCTGTCAAACAGGGAGACTAGTTTGCTAACATATGAACATATTAAAGACGTTGTCTTATATATGAGGGATGCACAGAGGGATATTTTGCCGGCTGGCATCCAAAATTAATGTAATGTCCATTCTGCCAGGAGGGTGTTAGAGACCTGTCACTGGACAGGTGATCCTGATTTTAAAAGGCGCATACTCGCATAGAGATTCTGCCTTATAAGGGTGAGGAATTATTTGGGGATGGTTTCTGGGTCCTCGTATCCACAGCAACAGCTGGGAAGAAATTTTTTTACCTCAGGTTTCCTCACAGACTAAGAAAGCACTGTATTATCAGGTACAGTCCTTTCGGCTTCAGAAAAGCAAGCGGGTCAAAGGCGCTTCCTTTCTGCATAGAGACAAGGGAAGAGGGAAAAAGCTGCACCAGTCAGCCAGTTCCCAGAATCAAAATTCTTCTACCGCTTCCTCTGAGTCCACCGCATGACGCTGGGGCTCCACAGGCGTAGCCAGGTACGGTGGGGGGCCGCCTCAAAAATTTCAGCGATCAGTGGGCTCGCTCACAGGTGGATCCCTGTTTCCTTCAAGTAGTATCTCAGGGGTACAAGCTGGAATTCGAGATGTCTTCCCCCCGCCGTTTCCTCAAATCTGCCTTGCCGACAACTCCCTCAGGCAGGGAGGCAGTGCTAGAGGCAATTCACAAGCTGTATTCCCAGCAGGTGATAGTCAAGGTGCCCCTACTTCAACAAGGACGGGGTTACTATTCCACACTGTTTGGGGTACCGAAACCGCACGGTTCGGTGTGACCCATTTTACATTTAAAATCCTTGAACACATACATAAAAAATTCAAGTTCAAGATGGAATCGCTCAGGGCGGTTATTGCAAGCCTGGACGAGGGGGATTACATGGTATCCCTGGACATCAAGGATGCTTACCTGAATGTCCCCATTTACCATCCTCACCAGGAGTACCTCAGATTTGTGGTACAGGATTGCCATTACCAAGTCCAGACACTGCCGTTTGGACTGTACACGGCACCGAGGGTGTTTACCAAGGTAATGGCCGAAATGATGATACTCCTTCGAAAAAAGGGAGTTTTAATTATCCCGTACTTGGACGATCTCCTTATAAAGGCGAGGTCCAAGGAGCAGTTGTTAGTCGGGGTAGCACTATCTCGGAAAGTGCTACAACAGCACGGTTGGATTCTAAACATTCCAAAGTCACAGCTGGTTCCTACGACACGTCTACTGTTCCTGGGGATGGTTCTGGACACAGACCAGAAAAAAGTGTTTCTCCCGGAGGAGAAAGCCAAGGAGCTGTCATCTCTAGTCAGAGACCTCCTGAAGCCGAAACAGGTATCGGTGCATCATTGCACGCGAGTCCTGGGAAAAATGGTAGCTTCCTACGAAGCAATCCCATTCGGCAGGTTCCATGCAAGAACTTTTCAGTGGGACCTGTTGGACAAGTGGTCCGGATCGCATCTTCAGATGCATCGACTGATAACCCTGTCTCCAAGGACCAGGGTATCGCTACTGTGGTGACTGCAGAGTGCTCATCTTCAAGAGGGCCGCAGGTTCGGCATACAGGACTGGGTCCTGGTGACCACGGATGCCAGCCTTTGAGGCTGGGGGGCAGTCACACAGGGAAGAAACTTCCAGGGACTTTGGTCAAGTCAGGAGACTTCCCTACACATAAATATTCTGGAACTGAGGGCCATTTACAATGCCCTGAGTCAGGCAAGGCCTCTGCTTCAAAACCAGCCGGTACTGATCCAATCAGACAACATCACGGCGGTCGCCCATGTAAACCGACAGGGCGGCACGAGAAGCAGGACGGCAATGGCAGAAGCCACAAGGATTCTCCGATGGGCGGAAAATCACGTGTTAGCACTGTCAGCAGTGTTCATTCCGGGAGTGGACAACTGGGAAGCAGACTTCCTCAGCAGGCACGACCTCCACCCGGGAGAGTGGGGACTTCATCCAGAAGTCTTCCAAATGATTGTAAACCGTTGGGAAAGGCCACAGGTGGACATGATGGCGTCCCGCCTAAACAAAAAGCTAGAAAAGTATTGCGCCAGGTCAAGAGACCCGCAGGCGATAGCTGTGGACGCTCTAGTGACACCGTGGGTGTACCGGTCGGTTTATGTGTTCCCTCCTCTTCCTCTCATACCAAAGGTACTGAGGATAATACGGAGAAGAGGAGTAAGAACTATACTCATTGTTCCGGATTGGCCAAGAAGAGCTTGGTACCCGGAACTTCAAGAAATGATCTCAGAGGACCCATGGCCTCTACCGCTCAGACAAGACCTGCTGCTGCAGGGGCCCTGTCTGTTCCAAGACTTACCGCGGCTGCGTTTGACGGCATGGCGGTTGAACACCGGATCCTGAAGGAAAAGGGCATTCCGGAGGAAGTCATTCCTACGCTGATTAAGGCTAGGAAAGAAGTAACCGCAAACCATTATCACCGCATATGGCGAAAATATGTTGCGTGGTGTGAGGCCAGGAAGGCCCCAACGGAGGAATTTCAGTTGGGCCGTTTCCTGCACTTCCTACAGTCAGGGGTGACTATGGGCCTAAAATTGGGTTCCATTAAGGTCCAGATTTCGGCTCTATCGATTTTCTTCCAGAGAGAACTGGCTTCACTACCTGAAGTTCAGACTTTTGTTAAGGGAGTGCTGCATATGCAGCCCCCTTTTGTGCCTCCAGTGGCACCTTGGGATCTCAACGTGGTGTTGGATTTCCTAAAGTCACATTGGTTTGAGCCACTGAAAACCGTGGATTTGAAATATCTCACGTGGAAAGTGGTCATGTTGTTGGCCTTGGCTTCGGCCAGGCGTGTATCAGAATTGGCAGCTTTGTCATGTAAAAGCCCTTATCTGATTTTCCATATGGATAGGGCAGAATTGAGGACTCGTCCCCAGTTTCTCCCTAAAGTGGTATCAGCGTTTCATCTGAACCAACCTATTGTGGTGCCTGCGGCTACAAAAGACTTGGAGGCTTCCAAGTTGTTGGACGTAGTCAGGGCCCTGAAAATATATGTTTCCAGGACAGCTGGAGTCAGAAAGACTGATTCGCTATTTATCCTGTATGCGCCCAACAAGTTGGGTGCACCTGCTTCAAAGCAGACTATTGCTCGCTGGATCTGTAGTACGATTCAGCTTGCACATTCTGCGGCTGGACTGCCGCATCCTAAATCAGTGAAAGCCCATTCCACGAGGAAGGTGGGCTCTTCTTGGGCGGCTGCCCGAGGGGTCTCGGCTCTTCAACTTTGCCGAGCAGCTACTTGGTCGGGGTCAAACACGTTTGCTAAATTCTACAAGTTTGACACCCTGGCTGAGGAGGACCTAGAGTTTGCCCATTCGGTGCTGCAGAGTCATCCGCACTCTCCCGCCCGTTTGGGAGCTTTGGTATAATCCCCATGGTCCTTACGGAGTCCCAGCATCCACTTAGGACGTCAGAGAAAATAAGAATTTACTCACCGGTAATTCTATTTCTCGTAGTCCGTAGTGGATGCTGGGCGCCCATCCCAAGTGCGGATTGTCTGCAATACTTGTATATAGTTATTGCTTAACTAAAGGGTTATTGTTGAGCCATCTGTTGAGAGGCTCAGTTGTTATCATACTGTTAACTGGGTATTGTATCACGAGTTATACGGTGTGGCTGGTATGAGTCTTACCCAGGATTCAAAATCCTTCCTTCTTGTGTCAGCTCTTCCGGGCACAGTATCCTAGCTGAGGTCTGGAGGAGGGTCGTGGTGGGAGGAGCCAGTGCACACCAGTTAGACCTAAAGCTTTCTTTATAGTTGTGCCCAGTCTCCTGCGGAGCCGCTATTCCCCATGGTCCTTACGGAGTCCCAGCATCCACTACGGACTACAAGAAATAGAATTACCGGTGAGTAAATTATTATTATCACTGTCAAGTGTTCTCCAGTAATTATTGCACAATGCTGCTAATCCACACCCCTGCTGTACCAACATCAATGTAGTGCCCCTGTCCTATCCCTGGACTGGACTGTTCCGTACTACTGTCAGCATATTATGTATGGGATCCGGTCTCTAGGTCGACAGTAACTAGGTCGACAGGGTCTCTAGGTCGACATGTTCTAGGTCGACAGGTCAAAAGGTCGACATGAGTTTTTCACATTTTTTTTCTTTATTTGAACCATTTCCATACTTAACGGTCTACGTGGACTACGATTGGAATGGTAACCTGTACCTTGCCCGAAGCATGGCGAGCAAAGCAAGGGGGCACGGTGCACTAATTGGGGTTCCTGGTCACTCTGCCAAGACAACGATACCAAATAAACATAAAAAACTCACGTCGACCTTTTGAGCTGTCGACCTAGACCATGTCGACCTAAAGACCCTGTCGACCTAGTTACTGTCGACCAATAGTGGTCGACCTAGTTACTACCTACCTTCCATACCACAGCCGTATGTATTACTTACAGTCACACACAACATATTTTAAATGTTGTGTTTTAAATATATTTCTGTTGAATCTGTGAGTCCTATCAATAATGATTAAAAGTAAAGTTTTAAATATATGTGAAGAGCGCCCCAGTCTAAAGAGTTTTCTTCTGAATGATAACCTCCATCAACGTGTTATTACTTTTGGGAGCACTAACAAGCTTTGCACGTGCGCGACGTTGCCCGGTGACAGGGAACGCCGGGTTACGTCGCGGCGACCGCTAAGAAGATTGACAGTAAGGAGGCATGGATGGGCGGATCCGGACCGTTGGAGAGCGGTTTCGGGGAGTGGTGAGTAAAACGCAGGCGTGTCCAGCAGAACGGAGGGCGGAGGAGTGACGTCAAAGCCAGGCCCATCATCGCTGGATCCATCGCACAGGGTAAGTATGTCCAGGCCTAGTCTACTTCTGCTTGAATTTTTTTTCGCTTAGCAGGGCTGCACAAGCGATCGCAGCCCTGCTAAGCTAAAATACACTCTCCCATAGGCGTGGACTGTAGATCGCAGCAGCAGCTAAAAGTAGTTGGCTGCAATCAACTCGGAATGACCCCCTTATGCGGATGTAGGCTACAGTATCTCAAACCCTTCTGTCTCTTCATGTAATCCCAGACAGACTTGATGATGTTAAGATCAGGGCTCTATGGGGGCCATATAATCACTTTTAGGACTTCTTGTTCTTCTTTATGCTGAAGATAGTTCTTAATGACATTGCCTGTATGTTTGGGGTTGTTGTCCTGCTGCAGAATAAATTTGGAGTCAATCAGACGCCTCGCTGATGGTATTGCATGATGAATAAGTACCTGTCTGTATTTCTCTGCATTGAAGCACAAAGAAACAGGCAACATTGAGGACCGTAGACACAGTGGTCGGCCAAGGAAACTTAAAAATGTCATCAGATGAAAGACACCTCATGCTCAGAATTGGCAGAATCAGTGGGACCCAGGTGTATCTATCTACTGTCCATATGGCTCACCAGGAGGATTCCTGGTAGGCTGTTGTGTCTGTGGGGCCTGTTTTGTGTGTTATAATGTGGCTCCCACCCCCCACATGACAGGCAGCACCGCACTCAGTACACTGCATTGTCCCCATTCATTCTGTTATTCCTTCTCTGCAGTACAGAAACTCTGTCATCCAGTGATGCTGCCATGGCTACACTGTATGTTATACCTCTTGTGCTGCCCATGTCAGGTCACTTCTACAAGATTTACAGGTTCTCTTTTAGTTTCCAATCTTCCCCTGGTCTCAGACACAACTGCATCAAGAAACGCAAGGAAGGACACAATTGCAGTCCCTATATGGAGATACCCCGCCAGTCTCAACAGACCACACCCCCATTAGGGCTGCTTCCATAAATTTCCCGGGCTGGTTCTCCATTCCAATCCGCCCCTGCAAACTTTATTAAGTTGATGTTATCAGCACAATTTTAAAGTGTGCATTATGACTTGTCTAGGCCAGTCATTTTCTCATATGCTCTCTGGAACAATCCAATGTGCTGAGTATTGACAGGCAGTTATGTGTCCCTGGTGTAGAATGGAGATCTAACTCTCTTGCTTTGTTGCTTTGTAGCTCTTCAGCCCAGTGATCAGAGACTCTTCTTGATGTTGGATTGTAGCTTGTGCACTGGACAGATCATCCGCCAATGTGGGTGTAATCTGGGTTCAGTTATTCCTTGAGTTTCAGTCATAGTTTGTGCTAGAAATGTTACTTTAGAGAGACGCGTTTTCATCCAGTAAAGGTAAGAGGGTATGGGGCAGATGTACTAAGCTTGGAGAGTGATAAATGGAGAAAAGTATCAACCATCCAGCTCCTAACTAATTTTTCAAACATCCTGTAACATGGTAGTCAGGACTCAGGAGCTGATAAGATTATATTTACGGCACAATTCAGACCTGATCGCTGGGCTGCAAATTACACCGTCCTGCGATCAGATAGTCGCCACCCAGGGGGAGTAAAAGTTCACCCCGTGCAAGTGTGCGACTGGATGTGTGCGCTGTGCGAAAATTCCCCTCAGTCAGTGGACATCTGCAAAACCGTTTGCATCACACTCACCATCGAATGTTTTCCCCGTTCTGTGCAGTGTGTGCAGCCCGTGCGTAGCTCAATACTTACTCCTCCAGTGCGATAGAAACAGGCTGATCGGGGCCGGAGCTGGCGTCACACACCCTCCCTGAAAACGCTTGGGAACGCTGCCTTTTTCCATACACTCCCAGAAAACGGGCAGTTACCACCCACAAACGTCTTCCTCCTGTCAATCACCTTGCTCACAGCCGTGCAATCAAAATTTTTGCACCATCTTGTCGCTGTTTGGTGATGCGCATGCACATTGCGGTACATACGCAGTAGTTTTATAACCGCTCGCTGTGTGAAAACGTACAGCAGCGATCGGGTCTGAATCGGGCACTTTATCTCTCTCCACTTTATTAGTATACATATGTAGTCACGCTTACCATAGATGTGCACGTGCCCCATTCGCAATGAATGGGGCGGCTAAATACGCAGCTTGGCGCAGTTAAGTGCGGGCATTCCTTGCCGCACCGAGAGTGCTTGTTTGCTGCAGCTGTAGCCACGATGAGAGTTTACAGGATAATCCTGCTTTTTCCTTGTATCAAGTCCATGATTATCAGATGATTGCGCTGTGAATGCATTGCACGGCTTGCGATTTTTGCAATTCTTCAGGCGTGTCACGGTCGTTTTCAGGGAGTGCATCTGATGGCCGCTGTGATTCCTGCGACTGAAAACATGGCATCCGCTGCGACTGCATTCTCAATATTCTGAGTAGCCCGGGGGTCAACCACAACTGTCGGTGGTGCTCGATCGCAGTTTCTGTGATGCATGCGCAATTTTGCGATTGCATCGTGGGCATCTTTTTCCTATCTGGGCGGCTCTTCGCATGTGATTTTAAGCAGAAGCAGGATTGAGAAAGTTGCTATTTCTGTCTCAATTGCGATCCAACCTGAATAACCCCCTTAGTGCTTAGTTAGTGGTATTGTACAAATAATATAATTAGCGTCATACATACACCCACTGCAGCTATTTGTCTGATGCCCTTTAGCAGGTCCCGATTGTAGTGTCATACTTACCTACCTTTGAAAAAGCATGTCAGGGAGATTGTGAAAGTAACCCCTATCAGTGCGGGCGCGTACTGCTACATCTGAGAGGCGTGTCATGAAAATAAATTACATCCAAATGTAAGTGAGCCCCAAAGTTAGTAAGATCTACTTGTTGAAGAAAAGACTGATATTTTGCTGGATTTGCTTTGTGTATTGTGTTTTAAAAGAGGTTCTATATACTGTAAGTGACCACAAGAAATATTTACAGTGCATGTAGATATAGGGATCATTGTGCTTTATACCAATACAGGGAAATGGCGCTGATGATCCCAATTGAATGTCTGTATCTCTGATTTCTCTTTTTTTCAGGGAGATTGAGGGACTATTCAGGGAGTGAGGGAGATTGCTACTGTTTCAGGGAGTCTCCTGCAGAATGAGGGAGGGTAGGCAACTATGGGGGTAAATCTAATTCTCTCTGCAAATGTTATATCTGTTCCCCCTGCAGTGCACATTGTTTTGCCCAACTGCTAAAAAATTTCCTGCTGCGATCAACTTGGAATTACCCCCTATGTGTAGTGGTTTGCTGGTTTAATGGATAATTACTTAGCAGTCTTGTGCTCCGAAAATATATAGATAGTGGCGATATTCTCCGCAGAATATATTATCTGTTGCCTATTTCCATGTAGATTGTAAACTTGCGAGCAGGGCCTTCCTACTTCTATGTCTGTCTATTTTTACCCAGTTTGTTCTATTACTGTTGTTCCAATTCTAAAGCGCAATGGAATATGCCGCGCTATATGAGAAACGGTTAATAAATAAAATGAGCTAGATCTCAGTGTATGTTTATAGTGATGTATTTTATTGATGTTATTATAGTTGGAACGTATAATCACTTGATATCGTTAGAACGGCATTCTCAGTTGATGTGACTCGCCAATACACAGTTCTAAGCTCAGTAAGCATCCTGCAGTAACTTGAGGCGGTGTGCGTCGGCATGCGTAGATGTCTGAGATCCCCATTCAGTGTGTCATCTGCGGCCAGTGCATACATCACTTATCACTCAGCATTATATCAGAGACAGCAGGCACTGGCATATGAGAAGATGCTGTTACGTACTGTCTGTCTCATGGTGGCTGATGTTATTGATGTTCCGGGACGGGGTATAGCCTGTCTGCTGGTAACTGCTGCCTGATGGTATGAGTAGGGGGCTGGTCTGAGTCTCTCGGGGGGACTATGGAATTGATGTCATGCCTGGATCATGGCATGGGTGTCATTGTTGTTACCAGCTGTCACCCTGTGATGATCCTGGAAGCCTTGAAGAACATACAAATAACAAGTGTCACACTTATTATTAGAATGTACATCAAGGTTTCCAGTCTTTCCTAGACCATAAGGATCATCACAGGGTCACAGGTTACTGACACCACATGACCCCATTATACTGATCCCCCATAGGACACCTACTGTGGCTGCAGTTACCTCATAGATGTTACACGTGACAGATGTTACTCCACACCAGCATTAATGGCTATACCCCGGCCGAAGCCCATTCCTATCACTGGTATAGGAACACCATGGGCGGCAGGTCATAATACCAGCCATAATCTGGCAGCGGGTGATCTATCCTGTAAATAGAAAAGAAGCCTGGTAAATGAAAATGAATTCAGTATTTTTGGACTTGATGCCGACACCAGCATCCCGATGTTTGAAATCCAGACGGGGAGAGGGAAGTATGTTATCCCCTCTGCCCTGAGCCTAACCCCCCCCTTCCTTCCCTGCAGCCTAATCCGAACCTCCCCCCTTAGTGCCTAACCCTATTCTTTCCCCGCTGGTGTCTAACCTCCCCTCCCCACAGCGCCCCCTGCTGCATTACCATGTTACTGCTATCGCTGCTTCCATCTAAGTAGCATCAGTAGCTGCTCCAACCAAACATCAATCAGGACCGGTGATCCTGTGGTGTGTATAGTGTTCTATAGTGTGTTGCTGTGTTGTGTACAGTGTTGCTGTAGTATATTGTTCCTGTGGTGTGTATAGTGTTCTATGGTGTGTTGCTGTGTTGTGTACAGTGTTGATGTAGTATATTGTTCCTGTGGGGTGTATAGTGTTCTATAGTGTGTTGTTGTGTTGTGTACAGTGTTGCTATAGTATATTGTTCCTGTGGTGTGTATAGTGTTCTATGGTGTGTTGCTGTGTTGTGTACAGTGTTGCTGTAGTATATTGTTCCTGTGGTGTGTATGGTGCTCTATGGTGTGTTGCTGTGTTGATGTAGTACATTGTTCCTGTAGTGTGTATAGTGTTCTATAGTGTGTTGCTGTGTTGTGTACAGTGTTGATGTAGTATATTGTTCCTGTAGTGTGTATAGTGTTCTATAGTGTGTTGTTGTGTTGTGTACAGTGTTGCTGTAGTACATTGTTCCTGTAGTGTGTATAGTGTTCTATAGTGTGTTGTTGTGTTGTGTACAGTGTTGCTGTAGTACATTGTTCCTGTAGTGTGTATAGTGTTCTATAGTGTGTTGCTGTGTTGTGTACAGTGTTGATGTAGTACATTGTTCCTGTAGTGTGTATAGTGTTCTATAGTGTGTTGCTGTGTTGTGTATAGTGTTGATGTAGTATATTGTTCCTGTGGTGTGTATAGTGTTCTATAGTGTGTTGCTGTGTTGTGTAGAGTGTTGCTGTAGTATATTGTTCCTGTGGGGTGTATAGTGTTCTATAGTGTGTTACTGTGTTGTGTATAGTGTTGATGTAGTATATTGTTCCTGTAGTGTGTATAGTGTTCTATAGTGTGTTGCTGTGTTGTGTATAGTGTTGATGTAGTATATTGTTCCTGTGGTGTGTATAGTGTTCTATAGTGTGTTGCTGTGTTGTGTAGAGTGTTGCTGTAGTATATTGTTCCTGTGGGGTGTATAGTGTTCTATAGTGTGTTACTGTGTTGTGTATAGTGTTGATGTAGTATATTGTTCCTGTGGTGTGTATAGTGTTCTATAGTGTGTTGTTGTGTTGTGTACAGTGTTGCTGTAGTATATTGTTCCTGTGGTGTGTATGGTGCTCTATGGTGTGTTGTTGGGTTGTGTACAGTGTTGATGTAGTACATTGTTCCTGTGGTGTGTATAGAGTTCTATAGTGTGTTGTTGTGTTGTGTACAGTGTTGCTGTAGTATATTGTTCCTGTGGTGTGTATAGTGTTCTATAGTGTGTTGCTGTGTTGTGTACAGTGTTGATGTAGTATATTGTTCCTGTGGGGTGTATAGTGTTCTATAGTGTGTTGTTGTGTTGTGTACAGTGTTGCTATAGTATATTGTTCCTGTGGTGTGTATAGTGTTCTATGGTGTGTTGCTGTGTTGTGTACAGTGTTGCTGTAGTATATTGTTCCTGTGGTGTGTATGGTGCTCTATGGTGTGTTGCTGTGTTGATGTAGTACATTGTTCCTGTAGTGTGTATAGTGTTCTATAGTGTGTTGCTGTGTTGTGTACAGTGTTGATGTAGTATATTGTTCCTGTAGTGTGTATAGTGTTCTATAGTGTGTTGTTGTGTTGTGTACAGTGTTGCTGTAGTACATTGTTCCTGTAGTGTGTATAGTGTTCTATAGTGTGTTGTTGTGTTGTGTACAGTGTTGCTGTAGTACATTGTTCCTGTAGTGTGTATAGTGTTCTATAGTGTGTTGCTGTGTTGTGTACAGTGTTGATGTAGTACATTGTTCCTGTAGTGTGTATAGTGTTCTATAGTGTGTTGCTGTGTTGTGTATAGTGTTGATGTAGTATATTGTTCCTGTGGTGTGTATAGTGTTCTATAGTGTGTTGCTGTGTTGTGTAGAGTGTTGCTGTAGTATATTGTTCCTGTGGTGTGTATAGTGTTCTATAGTGTGTTACTGTGTTGTGTATAGTGTTGATGTAGTATATTGTTCCTGTAGTGTGTATAGTGTTCTATAGTGTGTTGCTGTGTTGTGTATAGTGTTGATGTAGTATATTGTTCCTGTGGTGTGTATAGTGTTCTATAGTGTGTTGCTGTGTTGTGTAGAGTGTTGCTGTAGTATATTGTTCCTGTGGGGTGTATAGTGTTCTATAGTGTGTTACTGTGTTGTGTATAGTGTTGATGTAGTATATTGTTCCTGTGGTGTGTATAGTGTTCTATAGTGTGTTGTTGTGTTGTGTACAGTGTTGCTGTAGTATATTGTTCCTGTGGTGTGTATAGTGTTCTATAGTGTGTTGCTGTGTTGTGTACAGTGTTGCTGTAGTATATTGTTCCTGTGGGGTGTATAGTGTTCTATAGTGTGTTGTTGGGTTGTGTACAGTGTTGATGTAGTATATTGTTCCTGTGGTGTGTATAGTGTTCTATAGTGTGTTGCTGTGTTGTGTACAGTGTTGATGTAGTATATTGTTCCTGTGGTGTGTATAGTGTTCTATAGTGTGTTGCTGTGTTGTGTACAGTGTTGCTGTAGTATATTGTTCCTGTGGGGTGTATAGTGTTCTATAGTGTGTTACTGTGTTGTGTATAGTGTTGATGTAGTATATTGTTCCTGTGGGGTGTATAGTGTTCTATAGTGTGTTACTGTGTTGTGTATAGTGTTGATGTAGTATATTGTTCCTGTGGGGTGTATAGTGTTCTATAGTGTGTTACTGTGTTGTGTATAGTGTTGATGTAGTATATTGTTCCTGTGGGGTGTATAGTGTTCTATAGTGTGTTACTGTGTTGTGTATAGTGTTGATGTAGTATATTGTTCCTGTGGGGTGTATAGAGTTCTATAGTGTGTTGCTGTGTTGTGTGCAGTGTTGCTGTAGTATATTGTTCCTATGGTGTGTATTGCGTTCTATGGTGTGTTGCTGTGTTGTGTATAGTGTTGCTGTAGTATATTGTTCCTGTGGTGTGTGTATAGTGTTCTATAGTGTGTTGCTGTGTTGTGTACAGTGTTGATGTAGTATATTGTTCCTGTGGGGTGTATAGTGTTCTATAGTGTGTTGCTGTGTTGTGTGCAGTGTTGCTGTAGTATATTGTTCCTATGGTGTGTATTGCGTTCTATGGTGTGTTGCTGTGTTGTGTATAGTGTTGCTGTAGTATATTGTTCCTGTGGTGTGTGTATAGTGTTCTATAGTGTGTTGCTGTGTTGTGTACAGTGTTGATGTAGTATATTGTTCCTGTAGTGTGTATAGTGTTCTATAGTGTGTTGTTGTGTTGTGTACAGTGTTGATGTAGTATATTGTTCCTGTGGGGTGTATAGTGTTCTATAGTGTGTTGCTGTGTTGTGTACAGTGTTGCTGTAGTATATTGTTCCTGTGATGTGTGTATAGTGTTCTATAGTGTGTTGCTGTGTTGTGTACAGTGTTGATGTAGTATATTGTTCCTGTAGTGTGTATAGTGTTCTATAGTGTGTTGTTGTGTTGTGTACAGTGTTGATGTAGTATATTGTTCCTGTGGGGTGTATAGTGTTCTATAGTGTGTTGCTGTGTTGTGTACAGTGTTGATGTAGTATATTGTTCCTGTGGTGTGTATAGTGTTCTATAGTGTGTTGCTGTGTTGTGTACAGTGTTGATGTAGTATATTGTTCCTGTAGTGTGTATAGTGTTCTATAGTGTGTTGCTGTGTTGTGTAAAGTGTTGCTGTAGTATATTGTTCCTGTGGGGTGTATAGTGTTCTATAGTGTGTTGTTGGGTTGTGTACAGTGTTGATGTAGTATATTGTTCCTGTAGTGTGTATAGTGTTCTATAGTGTGTTGTTGTGTTGTGTACAGTGTTGATGTAGTATATTGTTCCTGTGGGGTGTATAGTGTTCTATAGTGTGTTGCTGTGTTGTGTACAGTGTTGATGTAGTATATTGTTCCTGTGGTGTGTATAGTGTTCTATAGTGTGTTGCTGTGTTGTGTACAGTGTTGATGTAGTATATTGTTCCTGTAGTGTGTATAGTGTTCTATAGTGTGTTGCTGTGTTGTGTAAAGTGTTGCTGTAGTATATTGTTCCTGTGGGGTGTATAGTGTTCTATAGTGTGTTGTTGGGTTGTGTACAGTGTTGATGTAGTATATTGTTCCTGTGGTGTGTATAGTGTTCTATAGTGTGTTGCTGTGTTGTGTACAGTGTTGCTGTAGTATATTGTTCCTGTGGGGTGTATAGTGTTCTATAGTGTGTTGCTGTGTTGTGTACAGTGTTGATGTAGTATATTGTTCCTGTAGTGTGTATAGTGTTCTATAGTGTGTTGTTGTGTTGTGTACAGTGTTGATGTAGTATATTGTTCCTGTGGGGTGTATAGTGTTCTATAGTGTGTTGCTGTGTTGTGTACAGTGTTGATGTAGTATATTGTTCCTGTGGTGTGTATAGTGTTCTATAGTGTGTTGCTGTGTTGTGTACAGTGTTGATGTAGTATATTGTTCCTGTAGTGTGTATAGTGTTCTATAGTGTGTTGCTGTGTTGTGTAAAGTGTTGCTGTAGTATATTGTTCCTGTGGGGTGTATAGTGTTCTATAGTGTGTTGTTGGGTTGTGTACAGTGTTGATGTAGTATATTGTTCCTGTGGTGTGTATAGTGTTCTATAGTGTGTTGCTGTGTTGTGTACAGTGTTGCTGTAGTATATTGTTCCTGTGGGGTGTATAGTGTTCTATAGTGTGTTGCTGTGTTGTGTACAGTGTTGATGTAGTATATTGTTCCTGTAGTGTGTATAGTGTTCTATAGTGTGTTGTTGTGTTGTGTACAGTGTTGCTGTAGTACATTGTTCCTGTAGTGTGTATAGTGTTCTATAGTGTGTTGCTGTGTTGTGTACAGTGTTGCTGTAGTATATTGTTCCTGTGGTGTGTATAGTGTTCTATAGTGTGTTGTTGTGTTGTGTACAGTGTTAATGTAGTATATTGTTCCTGTGGTGTGTAGTGTTCTATAGTGTGTTGCTGTGTTGTGTACAGTGTTGCTGTAGTATATTGTTCCTGTGGTGTGTATAGTGTTCTATAGTGTGTTGTTGTGTTGTGTACAGTGTTAATGTAGTATATTGTTCCTGTGGTGTGTAGTGTTCTATAGTGTGTTGTTGGGTTGTGTATAGTGTTGCTGTAGTATATTGTTCCTGTGGTGTGTATAGTGTTCTATAGTGTGTTGCTGTGTTGTGTACAGTGTTGCTGTAGTATATTGTTCCTGTGGTGTGTATAGTGACCTGCTACATGGTATCCTATATATCCAAGACCGGCGACAGAAGTCTTAGGGCCCGGTACACTGATATCTCTGGGGGCCCCCCCGGAGATAGATAGATATATATATATATATATATATATATATACAGTTCCTTGGTTCTTATACATAAGAATAAAGGGTGGCACTCCAAATTCTTTAATATAAATAAATTCCTTTAGTGAAATTCCATATTAAATAATTGTCAACGTTTCAAGGCCCTCCGGCCTTTTCGTCAGGACGTAGTTACAAACGTGCAGAGTAGTGAATATACAGCAATGCAGGACGGCAGTTCAGGAAGGAGCTCACAGATGCCAGTGGATGCTGTGTGTGTGTGACCATATCATACAGCCCCACCAAGAAGCTGGTGGACCATTATGCTATAGATAGTGTCAGTGCCTATTTCCCTATAGACTGTAAGCTTGCGAGCAGGGCCTTCCTACCTCTATGTCTGTTATCACCCAGTTTTGGTTTATCACTGTTGTTTCCATGAGTAAAGCGCAACAGAATTTGTTGCACTGTGGTGGTCATTCCGAGTTGATCGCTAGCTGCATTTGTTTGCAGCGCAGCGATCAGGCTAAAAAACGTACGGGTACATGCATTTTTGCACAGGGTCTAGCGATGCATTTCAGTCGCACTGGTTGCCGCAGAGTGATTGACAGGAAGTGGGCGTTTCTGGGTGGCAACTGACCGTTTTTAGGGAGTGTTCGGAAAAACGCAGGCGTGCCACGGAAAACGCAGGTGTGGCTGGGCGAACGCTGGGCGGGTGTGTGACGTCAAATCCGGAACTGAATAGTCTGAAATGATCGCATGCGCTGAGTAGGTTTTGAGCTACTCTGAAACGACACAAACATTTTTTGCAGGCGCTCTGCGATACAACCGGTCGCACTTCTGCTAAGATACATACACTCCCAGTGGGCGGCGGCATAGCGTTTGCAAGGCTGCTAAAAACTGCTAGCGAGCGATCAACTCGGAATGACCCCCTATATACAGTAAGAAACTGTTAATAAATAAATGTACAATCAGTATTCAGGAGATATAAAAGACACTTACTGCTGCCTGAACAGGGCCATCACGGTTTTCCTGGCCCTCTGCCAGAAAGATCTCTGTGGTACAGGGAAGAGAATACAATATGTTTTAGGAGGAGAAAAGCATCTATACAACATCAGTGGTGGCTGGTGTGGGGAAACCCAAACAGTGGGCCTAATTCAGACCTGACTGTAGCCGTGCAACACGATCAGCCACCCTGACATGCGGGGGGACTCCCAGCACAGGGCTAGTCTGCTCTGCATGTCTGGCCCTCGCCCTGCTGCACAGGTACAAAAGCATCGCACGGCGATGATGCTTTAGTACCTTAAGAGTAGCGCCCAACCAGCACAGCTCCTGCGCACTGGCAGGCAGCTACTCGTCACTCTCCGGGTCACAGCGGCTGTGTGTGACATCACACAGCCGCCGCGGCTTGCCCCACCACACGGTCCGTGCATGCCTGCGCTGTCCGGACCACATTCCCAAAATGGCAGCCTAACGCCGCTGGCCCGCCCCCTCCTGTCCAGTGAACGCCTCTGCCTGTCAATCAGGCAGAGACAATTGCTGGGCTGAGATGATCATAGCATCTCTGGCATGTGCCGGCGCACTGCGGCATCTGCGTATGCGCAGTTCAGACCTGATCGCCTGCTGTGCAAAAACGCACAGCAGTGATCCGGTCTGAATTAGGCCCATTATTCTGTTATGCACATTTCTCTGAGCCAAGGAACCAGGATAGACCAATAGACAGTCCTAGACAGATACCAGGGGTGGTGTAACAAATAATCTAATATCTATGTGCAACTGTAGAGAATAGTTATGTAACACAGACCCCACCACCAGACACTGGCAGATGTATTAACCTGGAGAAGGCGTAAGGAAGTGATAAACCAGTGATAAATGCAAGGTGATAAATGCATTAGCTAATCAGCTCCAATATGCAAATTGGCAGTTATGAGCTGATTGGCTGGTGCATTTATCGCCTTGCACTTATCACTGGTTTATCACTTCCTTATGCCTTCTCCAGGTTAATACATCTGCCCCACTGTAATCTATTGTAGAACAGAGGGTACAATCTGATGTGTAGATATATAGTGACTTACCAGTCTCTGGGCTTCAGTGGCTGCCCCTGCCTTTATTAGGCCAATTAGATCTGTGGATAAAAAGCAAAATAACAGTCATTCTGGTGCCCTGACCTCTCCAGTTGCCAGTTTATGGGCAGCGTGGCTTGTAGAGTCTATCTATATGTTATACACTATGTGGTACGCAGTGTGTATCATATAGCAGCTGCTATATTTTAATTTGATAAAAGGGAACAGGAACAACCCCCCCTATAGAAAATGCACTGCGCTACCACTTTTTGGTCCAATCAGACATGAGGGGTGTGTCAGATGTCATGTGACTCCGCCCATTCTGACAGGGGATATAGGACAAAATCAAGCCAAGATCTCAGTAAGTTGAGGTGACGCATTCACCAGCTGTTAGACTAGAGGGCAGGGGACATGTCTACACTACTAGCCTGCTGTTTCCTTTCATGTGCACATTACCGCCACTACCACCAAGCATACAGGAAGCGGTAGGACATACACGTAGTATTTTACTAATAAAAACATACATAAAGCATGTCATGTATTCACTTCAGCCACCAGTCCAATGAAGAGATCAGTCCATTAATGCACACTGCATGTTACATGGCGCAGGAAACATTAGCACTTTTACATATGGAACATTTGTAGAAAAATGACTGACTTTTCTAATGTGTAGTACAAATGTTCCTGCATGGTGTCATGGCGGCAGCAGAGGGAGCAGGCCTGGTCAGCAGCATGAGACAACCCCTCGACAACAAGCAGGTACAGTGCCAATTTTAAGTGTGGCATGGTGCTAGGAGGCATTACTGTGTGGGGCATAATAAGGTGCAAGGGGCCTTACTGTGTGGGGCATAATATGGTGCTTGGGGCAGGGCCGAAACTAGGATTTTTGTCACCCGGGGCAAGGTAGTCATTTGACACCCCCCCCACCCCCCGCAAAAAAAAAAAAAAAATATTTTACAATAAATAAATAAAAATAAAAAAATAAAAAAAAATAATAAAAAATAAATGAATAAAAATATTATATATATATATATATATATATATATATATATCTCTTTCAGAACTTTTTTACCTGAAAAACTGCCTTTTCTAACATAAATTTCATATCCAGGAAAAAGTGTCCCCATTTTACACAGTACGACAGGCAAGTGTCCCCATTCCCCATTTTACACATTGCGGCAGACAGGTGTCCCCATTTTACACATTGCGGCAGGAAAAAGTGTCCCCATTTTACACATTGCGGCAGGAAAAAGTGTCCCCATTTTACACATTGCGGCAGGCACAGGTCCCCATTTTACACAGTACGCTGGCAAGTGTCCCCATTTTACACATAGCGGCAGGCACAGGTCCCCATTTTACACAGTACGCTGGCAAGTGTCCCCATTTTACACATTGCGGCAGGCACAGGTCCCCATTTTACACAGTACGCTGGCAAGTGTCTCCATTTTACACATTGCGGCAGGCACAGGTCCCCATTTTACACAGTACGCTGGCAAGTGTCCCCATTTTACACATAGCGGCAGGCACAGGTCCCCATTTTACACAGTACGCTGGCAAGTGTCCCCATTTTACACATTGCGGCAGGCACAGGTCCCCATTTTACACAGTACGCTGGCAAGTGTCCCCATTTTACACATAGCGGCAGGCACAGGTCCCCATTTTACACAGTACGCTGGCAAGTGTCCCCATTTTACACATTGCGGCAGGCACAGGTCCCCATTTTACACATTGCGGCAGGCACAGGTCCCCATTTTACACCGTACGCTGGCAAGTGTCCCCATTTTACACATAGCGGCAGGCACAGGTCCCCATTTTACACAGTACGCTGGCAAGTGTCCCCATTTTACACATTGCGGCAGGCACAGGTCCCCATTTTACACAGTACGCTGGCAAGTGTCCCCATTTTACACATAGCGGCAGGCACAGGTCCCCATTTTACACAGTACGCTGGCAAGTGTCCCCATTTTACACATAGCGGCAGGCACAGGTCCCCAATTTACACATAGCGGCAGGCACAGGTCCCCATTTTACACATAGCGGCAGGCACAGGTCCCCATTTTACACATTGCGGCAGGTGGTGGAGGGAGAGAGAGAGAGAGGAAGGGAGAGGGGCTGACTTACATTTGAAGCGGTTCTCGCCGCTCTTCAGCCGCCTCTCCCTCCTCGTCTGCGCGGCTCCGGGCTCCCCCTTCTCCCTCCTCCGGGGGGTTTCGTGGAATGGCGCGTTTGCGCCATGACGTCACGACGCAATCGCGTCATTCCGCGAAACCCCGCCCCCCGAGCTGGGCACTCGGGAGAAGGGGGTTTAAAAGTAAGTGCCGCGGCGGGTGTTAGGGGGTCTCGGCACCCCCTCCAATCTGGCGCCCAGGTCGCCTGCCCCCCTAGCCCCCCCCTAGTTTCGGCCCTGCTTGGGGGCATTACTGTGTGGGGCATAATATGGTGCAAGGGGCATTACTGTGTGGAACATAATAAGGTGCAAGGGGCATTACTGTGTGGAACATAATAAGGTGCAATGGCATTACTGTGTGGGGCATAATAAGGTGCTATGGCATTACTGTTTGGGGCATAATAAGGTGCTATGGCATTACTGTGTGGGGCATAATAAGGTGCAATGGGCATTACTGTATCAGGCATAATAAGGTGCAATGGGCATTACTGTGTGGGGCATAATAAGGTGCAATGGGCATTACTGTGTCAGGCATACTAAGGTGCAATGGGCATTACTGTGTGGGGCATAATAAGTTGCAATGGGCATTACTGTGTGGAACATAATAAGGTGCAATGGGCATTACTGTGTGGGTCTTAATAAGGTGCAAGGGTTATTACTGTGTGGAACATAATAAGGTGCAAGGGGCATTACTGTGTGGGGCATAATAAGGTGCAATGGCATTACTGTGTGGAACATAATAAGGTACAATGGGCATTACTTTGTGGGGCATAATAAGGTGCTAGGGGGCATTACTGTGTGGAACATATTAAGTTGCAAGGGGCGTTACTATGTGGGACATAATTTGGTGCTAGGGACATTAGTGTGGGGCATAATGCACCCCTTCCCTTCCCAGCATTATATGTGTTAGTATCAGAAAAGCGATTAGTATAATTTACCAAATAGTTGCCTCTTTAAGGCTCGACCCAGCCTTGTGGTGTATTCCACCCGATCCATCTTTCTATTGGGAGCAAACAAATAATACAATTATACATATGAATATATCTGCTGGAGAACTATAGGTCAAAGCAAATGAACAATCTGTACTGCAAAAGACCATATGACATTCATGTCAGACAGTATGAATAATAAAACACCAAAAGACAATAAAAGATACAATAAGAATAGTATAGAAGCAATAAAGGCAGTATATAAATAATTATACTAATATGTTAGTTACTAAATCCTTTGTAATGGATGCCCACTGGCAGTCGGTGAAGGCAACTTAGTATAAACCTTGTACTGAAATGCCATCAAATGTGCCAGTTCTAGCAAAGCCAGCTCCTAAATCAGAAGAGAAGCCAAAAACCAATAGCATAAGCTATGGGGGAGAGAGAGATAAAGTAACAACCAATCAGCTCCTAACTGTCATTTTTCAAACACAGACTCTCTCCAAGCATAGATACATCTCACCCTAAGAGGTCTATTCATGAAGCAGTGAAAAGATAGGAGAAAAGGAACATTAGAGAAGTTATCCAGGGCAACCAATCAGCTTTGGAGGAAGCCTTTATCAAGCACATTTTATAAAATGTAAGGAAGATGCTGATTGGTTGCCATGGGCAACTTCTCCACTGGTCTGTTTCTCCACTCTTTTCACTGCTTCATGAATAGACCCCTAAATGTATTAAAGTAATGGGACAACTGGCTCATTCTAACTGGAGGAGTAATAAGATATATGTTTATATACATATTATATATATCAAAATATATATATATTGCATGCCAGCGGCCACTAGATGGCGGCCGAGGGAGCAATTCACGCGAGCACAGCCGCCGGCGCTGACATTACTGTCATGTTGTTTCGGCTGGTAACTAGTTAATCATGCTTTTGTTGTCCCAAAACCTACCTTACATTTGCTTTTTTTGCTACTACAGTACATACAGTATAGTTGAATACAGATATATTCTAATTGTTAGCTATACTATTAGTAGTTTCTGCATGCTGTATATTTATTAACCATTTACCAACTAGAAAACATAGTAAATAACACTTACATAACTCGTGTGCTTTCCACCAGCTCAATATCACAGCTTCCACCAGCTCAGTAAAGCAGAAATGGCCGCTTGTGGGTATAGTTAGAGCTCTGATGCACTATGACATCACAGTGATACATACCTAGCAGCCACTAGTGTTATAATGCAGCATGAAAGCACGATGATGATAATAATATAAAAAACAATACTTTTGGATGGAAATTAAAATAAAAGACGGCTACCAACACTTAATACCAGGAGAACGTATATAATAAGGGTGTATGTAGTAATAGATTATAGAAGGACAGGTGAAATTAGGTTCTAAAAGAAAGACACTTATGAGATATGTATAAAGATCATAAATAGAATGGATGGCTCCCAATTGGGGACATATAGCGAAATAAATGTACGCTAAGAGCCTGCGATTAGGGACCATAGACAAAAGAATATGGCACTCACTATAGAAATACATATAGCCGACGGCACTCAGGGATAATAACGACACAAACACCAACTGCATGTTACACAGCCGGTGCACTTATAGCCTAATTTGGTTGTATTGAGAAAATGTTCAGGGGAAGATTTACCAAACTCAGTGATATCTGCATGTATCAAAAAACCACGTATGTTTTTACCACGGAAGTCATAAGTTGTTCATTAGCCATCCCAGATAATTCCTTATCTGATTTAATTATTGGCCAATAAGATGTAATGTCATGTCTGGCCTTATAGCTCGCTGTATTAAAGCGGTTAGCCCAAATAATGGAGTTAGATATGGTCTTTTTCTTTCCAGATTTTACAGTATTTACTTGTGGTATAGAAACCACTTTTTCCTTAGTTGCTAATAAATCCTCCCGATCATAACCCCTGGAAATTAATTTCTCCGTCATATAATCTATTTGTTTGAGCATGACAGTATCATCCCTACAAAATCTCTGGACACGGAGGAGGTGGGAAAACGGGAGTCCCTTATAAACACTACTCGGATAAAAACTCACAAGAGACAGGAGAACATTGCGGTCTGTAGAGTTAGTAGAGATGTACAGTAGATAGATTGCTCCCGTGTTTTTGTATCCTTACATCCAAAAGATCAATCACCTTTGAGTCAATCTTATAGGTCAATTTAATGGGACTTGCACTCATATTTTGTTTGTCAATGAGCGAGCACAGAGATTCTCTGTCACCCTTCCACAATAGAATCATGTCGTCTACATAGCGAGAATAATAGACGACATGTCTACTGACTTCAAGGTCACTAAAAAACATATCTGTCTCACCTGAAATCATATAGGCGTTCGGGTATGGTGGGACCACAGATGACCCCATCGCACATCCGGACACCTGAACTTGGTAAGCATCATTTCGAGCAACTCACAAAAGAATCCACTTCAGTACCAGTATAGTGACAGTTGTTTGCAATAAGATGTTTTGTAGTGCTAATACCTCCATCATGAGGAATACATTTATCTAATGCATTAGCATCGATACTACACAACAAACACTCAGGAGGAACGTCACCTAATTCATTCAAGGCCACCAAATCTTATTGGCCAATAATTGAATCAGATAAGGAATTATCTGGGATGGCTAATAGACAACTTATGACTTCCTACCCCTGTGGTAAAAACATACATGATTGTTTGGTACATGCAGATATCACCAAGTTTGGTAAATCTTCCCCTGAACATTTTCTCCATACAACCAAATTGGGCTGTTATAAGGGGTGGCGCTTGATATACCGGCTATCGGGATCCTGGTGCTCAGCATACTGGCGCCGGAATCCCGACAGCCGGCATACTGACAACTATTCTCCCTCTTGGGGTGTCCACGACACCCCTGGAGAGAGAATAAATAGCGTGGCGCGCGTAGCTCCACCGTGCCTGCAGCGTGGCAAGCACAGGGGCTCTTTTGTGCTCGCCCTGCTACAGGCATACCGGCGGTCGGGATCCCGGCGACGGTAAGCTGGGCGCCAGGATTACGAGCGTCGGCGTACCTTAGTAGACCCGTAATAAGTGCAGCGGCTGTGTAACATGTAGTTGCATGCTGACGGGGGATTCCATTATACACCCTTTCTCAGGCAATGCTTTTAATATACAACACCGACTCCGTTGTCCTTCTACATTTGTAGTCTATGTGTTAGTTTGCCCATGTGGAAAATACTATTGTCAGTTTAAGACACGAATTGGACGGTATCCGGTCTCTAGGTCGACAATACTTAGGTCAACACTGTCTAGGTTGACCACTACTGGTCAACAGTAAATAGGTTGACATGGTTTCTAGGTCGACAGGGACTCTAGGTCGACTTGTTCTAGGTCGACATGACCACATGTCGACATGAGTTTTTCACTTTAAAAAAAAAAATGTTTGGAGCTTTTTCATACTTTACGATCATGTGCAATACAATTGGGAACGGTAACCTTTCCCGAAGCATGGTGAGTGAAGCGAGCCATGCGAGGGGACGCGGTGCATTAATTGGGGATCCTGGTCACTGTACGGAGAAAATGACAACAAAAAAAGTGCAAAAACTCATATCATGTCAACTTATGTCATGTCGACCTAGTATGTGTCGACCTAGAAACCATGTCAACCTACTTATTGTTGACCAATAGTGGCCGATCTAGACATTGTCGACCTAAGTGTGATCGACCTTGCATACTACACCCGTATGGGACAACACAGATATGCAATTTGCAATGCAATTCTGTCTGGTACTAGTTAGTAACCCGTAGCGAGGCATTTTGCCGTTGCTGGTCACTCTCCAACATCTATGAAGCATAAAATCATTGATAATGTCCCTACATAGTACATAGTACATACATAGTATCTAAGGTTGAAAAAAGACAATTGTCCATCGGGTTCAACCTATTTGTGGTCTCCTATGCACGATTATTTTGTATAAAATTTTGACTGAAGTTGCTGACTGCCGTTCCGATTAACCCCTCTTTTTTATAATAACCATAGTGCGTGACTATGCCCCGTAACCCTGGATATCCTTATCCATTAGGAATTTATCTAACCCATTCTTAAAGGTGTTGACTGAGTTGGCCATTACAACTCCCTCAGGCAGGGAATTTCAAACACGTATCGTCCTTACCGTAAAAAAGCCTTTACGCCGTATTGTGTGGAATCTCCGCTCCTCTAACCTGAGCGAGTGTCCACGAGTTCTCTGTGTTGGTCTAATGAAAAACAGGTCCTGCGCAAGATCTGTATATTGTCCCCTTATATATTTGTAAATGTTGATCATGTCCCCTCTTAATCTCCTCTTTTCCAGTGTAAACATGCCTAGTCTTGCAAGCCTTTCCTCGTATTCCAGCGTCTCCATACCCTTAATTAGTTTGGTCGCCCGCCTTTGAACCTTTTCTAGCTCCAGGATATCCTTTTTGTAGTAAGGTGCCCAGAATTGTACACAGTATTCAAGGTGTGGCCTCACAAGTGATTTATATAACGGGAGTATAATACTCTCGTCCCTAGCATCAATTCCCCGTTTTATGCATGCTAATATCTTATTAGCCTTCTTTGCTGCAGTCCTGCTTTGGGTACTACTGCTTAGTTTGCTATCTATGAGGACACCTAAGTCCTTTTCCAGTTTTGAATCCCCTAATTTTACCCCATTTAGTAGGTAGGTGTTATTTTTGTTCTTATTACCACAGTGCATTACCTTACACTTGTCTGTATTGAAGCGCATTCTCCATTTCGCTGCCCAAGCTTCTAATTTAACTAAGTCATTCTGAACCGACTCAGCATCCCCCTCCGCATTTATAACTTTACACAATTTGGTATCATCTGCAAACATTTACACCATGCTCTCTAGACCTTCTGTTAGGTCGTTAATGAAAATATTGAACAATAGCGGTCCTAATACTGAGCCTTGCGGCACACCACTTAGCACTTCAGTCCAAGTTGAAAAAGATCCATTAACCACAACGTGCTGCTCCCTATTATCTAACCAGTTTTTGACCCTGCATATTGTGCTTCCTAGCCCTGATTCTTGTAGCTTGTAGATAAGTCTTATGTGTGGTACAGTATCGAACGCTTTGGCAAAATCTAAAAAGATTTCATCCACCTCTTTACCCTGATCTAGGTTTGCGCTTACTGTTTCATAAAAGCCAAGTAAGTTGGTTTGACAGGATCTGTACTTCATAAACCCATGTAGATTCCTTTTAATGACCTTATTGACTTCAAGTAACTTCTGAATACTATCTCTTAGAATACCTTCCAATACTTTCCCCACTATAGATGTAAGACTGACTGGTCTATAATTACCTGGTTCAGCTTTACTTCCCTTTTTGAATATAGGCACTACTTCCGCTATACGCCAGTCTTTGGGAACCATACCTGATATTGCTGAATCCTTAAAGATCAAAAATAGCGGCTTTGCAAGTTCAGAATGAAGCTCCATTAGAACCCTTGGGTGAATACCATCGGGACCTGGTGACTTATTAATCTTTAAATGTTTTAATCGGTCACAGACTACTTCCTCGCTTAAATAAGTACCTATCAGTGGGATATTCTCATTATTGAGATTATATGTTAGTCCCTGAATTGGGTCCTCTCTAGTAAATACTGTTGAAAAAAACTCATTTAGTGTGTATGCTATGTCATTATCATTTTTGCCTAAGACTCCCAACTTGTCTTTTAAAGGGCCTATACTCTCCTTCTTTAATCTCTTGCTATTAATGTATTTAAAGAATTTTTTGGGATTCGCTTTGCTTTCCTTTGCTACTAGTTTTTCAGTTTCTACTTTAGCCGCTCTTATTTCCTTTTTGCGTATTTTGTTACATTCCTTATAGCGCTGAAATGACTCTGCTTCCCTGTCAGATTTGTATTTTTTAAATGCTCGCCTTTTCTTGCCCATAAGTTCCTTAAGCTTTTTGTTAAGCCACATCGGTTTATGATTTTTATTCCTTTTTTTGCTGCTCGTAGGAATAAATTTGAGTGTATTTTTAGCTAGCAGGAATTTTAGTACCTCCCATTTCTCCGTACTATTTTTTCCTAAAAACAAACCTTCCCATTCAATATCCCTGAAAAATACCCTCATCTTATCAAAATTTGCTTTGCTAAAGTTTAGAGTCCTAGTTGAGCCAGTATAGGGCTGTTTATGGAAACTGATATTGAATGTGATCATATTGTGGTCGCTGTTTCCTATGGGTTCCCCTACTATAATACCTGATACCAAATCCCCATTGTTTGTTAATACTAGGTCTAAGATTGCATTGTACCTAGTTGGTTCCTCAATTAGTTGAACTAAGTAGTTATCATTAAGTGTGTTTAAAAACATATTGCCCCTAGCAGTATCACATGAATCGTTTTTCCAGTTTATCTCTGGATAGTTAAAATCTCCCATCACTACTATGTCTCCTACTCCTGCTGCTCTTTCAATTTGCTTTAGTAACAATTCCTCATCAGATGCGTTGATACCAGGCGGCCTATAGCATACACCCAATACTAACTTTTTTATTCCTTTTTCCCCGCATGCAATTTCTACCCATAATGTCTCGACAGTGTCTACAGTCCCCTCCTGAAGATCTTCCCATATATCAGGTTTTAAAAACGGCTTTACGTAAAGACACACCCCTCCACCCTTTTTATTTAGTCTGTCTCTCCTAAACAGTGTATAGCCCTCTAGATTGACTGTCCAATCATGAGATTCGTCCCACCAAGTTTCAGTAATGCCTATAATATCATACTGTTTGCTTGCTGCAAGTATTTCTAGTTCACCCTTTTTACGAGTAATGCTTCTGGCATTTACATACATACAACTAAGATAAGTATTTTCCCTTGCGTTGGGGACATCTTTCACCTTATGTAGCAATGATGACCTGTAATCGTCATTGTTTAGTGCTTTGGTAAAATCTCTTTTAGTACCCATGTTAGTAACCTTACCGCCTGCTCTTACCCTCCCCCCAACTTCTCCCCCATTTCGTTTACTACCGCCATCCCCACTATTCTCACTGCATGACCCATAGTTTCTAGCTAAACCCTCCCCCCAGGCTCCTAGTTTAAAATCTCCTCCAACCTTCTAACCATCCTTCCCCCCAGCACCGCTGGCCCCTCCTCAGTCAGGTGCAATCCGTCACGACAAAAGAGATGGCGACTGACTGAGAAGTCCGCCCAGTGTTCCAGGAACACAAACCCCTCTTTCCTGCACCAATCCCTAAGCCACACATTTACCTCCCTAATCTCCCTCTGCCTCCCTGGACTAGCGCGTGGCACGGGTAATAATTCCGAGAATATTACCTTAGATGTCCTTGCCTTCAGTTTCTTTCCTAAGTCCCTATAGTCTTTCTTAAGGACATCCCACCTTCCGCTAACTTTGTCATTGGTGCCAACGTGCACCAAGACCGCCGGGTCTTTCCCAGCCCCTCCCAACAATCTATCTACCTGATCCGCGATGTGCCGTACCCGAGCACCCGGGAGACAACAGACTGTACGGCGATCACGGTCCCGGTAGCAGATTGCCCTATCTGCCTTCCTGGTGATAGAATCCCCTACCACCACCATCTGACTAGGTACCTCACTATCTTTTATCCCAACCGCGCCAGAGGGACCGCTCCTCTGGATGCTAGAGGGAGCAGTCTCCTCCGGCACCGTCATTTCTTCACTATCATCCTCCGATTCCTCGTCCAGTTGGGCAGATTTGTTCGGGTTTGATAGTTCAGAGATGTCGAGCCTCCCTCTCTTTTTCTTCCTTCTAACTGTGACCCAGCTGGCTACCTGATCATCATCCTCTTCTACCAGTGACCCCTCCCGCAACTCCTCCACCGTTCTGTCTAAACTTCGCTCGAGATTGTGAATCTCCCTCAGTCGCGTAACGGTTTGCTCTAGATCAGTTACCTGGGCTTCCAGGGCAACCGTTCGCACACACCTCGTGCAGATGTAATCACACTGGGCCGGTAGCTCCAGGTGTGCATACATCTTGCACGACATGCACTGAGTGAGGTCCCCAATCACAGCTCCTCCCATATTGTTTGTAAGGTCTAACTCCCTGTTACTCTCAAAGAAAAAGCAGCAAAAATAAAAAGTAGAAGACAAACATTCTCACTTGTACAATAATTAAGCTGGCTTATACTTATCTATCTTTGTGCGGTTCTTGGTCCTTCACTTTTATGCAGCCGTAGTACTCTCTCCTGCGGCACCTATACTCCACTTAGCAGTTGTCCCAGCTCACTAAACCTCCTTTTCACTCAGCTTCCAGCTCCTGCTAAAGAAAAAAAAAAACACCCCTCACACACGCACAATCACAGCCCCTCTGCTACTCCAAGCAAGAGACCCTCTCACTCACTCACAAGGTCAGCCCCTTGCAGCCTCACCAGAAGTTTAATGGTACTGCAAATATGTGTGTTCCTGATTGTGTATTATAAAACTCACCTTTTTCTGTTACCAACTCACATTTACAAATCCAAGCAGCACTTTAAAATACAAGCCCTTACAAAGGGCTATCCACTGCCACCATCAGTGGGGTGCTGGGGGCACATCTGTCCCAGGCCCAGCTTCTCTGAGAGAGAGGAGGGCCCGGGATGCTCATGCAGCCACCTGCCCGCCTGCCACTGTCCACGCCATTCCGTGGTCGTCCCCGCTGTTCTGCCGCTGTCCTCCGACCCTTCAGCAGCTCTGTATTGAAAACTTCCATCCCAAAATGGTCACTGCCACAGAGGAGACAGTTATTTAAGATACTAGAGGAGACCTCTAGTATCTTGAATTACTGTCTCCTCATCAGCATTCCGGGCCCTGCCGACAGAGGCACATGTACGTATGTATGCATGCATGCATGTGTGTGTATATAATACACACACACACGCACATTCATTAACTGGTGCAATTCTAAAGCTGACTCCTCCACAGTGGCGGGGGGGGGGGGCTGCCTATTTTGTCAGTCCCGGGCCCCGCAATTTCTGATGGCAGTCCTGCCTCTATCTTGGGGTGGGAATAGATCTAAATTATTATTACAAAAAGAGACAAAATGGATTTGTTTATTAGATACACTTAGCCCACGGGGTCAGAATTAAACAATGGGTTTGCACTGTTTCATTTGATAATACCTTTTTTTTCTGCCCGCTATTTTTTGCCTCTGATGTAAGTCTCTTACATGTCCAGCTATGCTGTTCTCTCTGTGATTCTTTACAGTTGGTAACATTTTACCTGTTCTTATAATCTTGATATATTGTGGCTTCTTTTATTCTTGATTACAATGTTTTAATTGTAAATTACAAGTTTTTTTGTAATGTAATGTTACTGTTACACTGGGTGTGTGACATCACTTCCGGGCGCCAGTCAGCTGTGGAGGCCCTGGACATGTGGAGTCTTCGGTGAAGGGGAGCATATATATGTGGTAAGTTGTTTATTGCGCTGATGAAAAAGCACAAGCTTTGAAATGTTGGCATCAGCCTGGTGGTGTTTGTGTCATTATTATCCCTGAGTGCCGCCGGCTATCTACTTCTACATATATACAGTATATATATATTATGGGCAGCCGTGATGTCATGATGTGACCTGAAGTCATCATGTCTTCTAGTAGCAATAGCCTTATGATGTGATGTGGGTGTGGCTTAGCAGCCATTCTGATTTGCTCCCTTCACAGAGACCCGCCCAAGACACCCACCGGATTCTCCCTGCTGAACACCCCACCCCCACTGCATCCAATAAGCACCTGCTGGACCCCCCCACAGCATCTACCGGCCCACCTTCCCCCTCCCGCTGCATCCACTGACCCCCTTGTTGCACACGCTGGATACCTTGCATCATCCGCCGACCTTCTCATTGCATCCGAGGGGCCCTAGCAGCTGTATTCAGCGTCTGAATACCCGGGTGTCAGGTATTTCAACAGCCACAAACATCCAATATCCAAAATGCTTCTAGTCCCAAGCGCATTTCCAATATCAGACACTCAACCTGCACCTATTTTCTAGTGCTCTCCAGTTATTCCATAAAAGCAGGTTATTGTTTGCATGTAGTGCCTGGAGACGTACATACTTCCAGCATTGAAGGATACTATATTGCCCTCTTCCAACCAATTAACACAGATGTATTTTATAATGATCATTAATTAGCCACATGCATAGTTGTTCAGGCATAATCTCATGTGTAAACAGCACAACTGTTATTCAGCAGGTGGCACCTAAATAGCACCTAGATATTTTTTTATTTTTTTTTTAACATCAATGATTTTTATTCAGTTTTTGTTTTGTAAAACAGGGGTACAGAAGGAAGAAGGGAGGGGAAGGGAAAAATCATCATGCAAATATATGAGACAACAAGATGAAAAAATACACACAGTTCAAAGTAAATTGCACACATCTCCTATATAATAGCCCAGATCTGTGACTTTGTGACTCATTTGCTAACACTGGGCGGTTTTCGTCAGTGAGGGGGCATGCCCAGCGCTCTGTGAGCTGCTGGCATGCCCCCAGGGGCGGATTATGAGTTCGGGGGGCCCAGGGCACTTGAGACAGGGGGCCCCTATCTCATTGCTGTGCCTGCTGTGGGGTTGGGGGTGTGGCCTAACCACGCCCACGTGACCACGCCCCCTTATGCATATTCTGGGATTATTATTTTTTTAATGGAATTTTGGCCCCTCGGCTAGGGGTAATTCCAGAGGGGGTGGTCGCTCCCCCCTACACACCCGCACAGGCAGAAAACAGCAGGGAGACTGCTGCCTCCCTGCAACACCACAGACCTGCCAATACGCAGCAGCGTGTGCTGACTGTAACACAATGCTGCTACTGTTGCTGGCAGGACGGGGGGCTTCAGAGCTGGGACAGAGCTACTCCAGCCGGGGGGGGCCCTAAAACTGTGGGGCCCGCGGTATGTACCCCCTGCCCCCCCCCCCTAATCCGGCTCTGCTGCTGGAACCCCCCTTAATCCGTACCCCCTGATGCCCCCTCTCCCTCTGTCTCCACTAAATAAATGCGCACAGCGTCTACTCACCGCTGCTCTGCTAAGCAGAACAGCAAGTACAGGAGCTTCCCAACTGCCCCCCCCCCCCCCCCACCACCACCACTACCACCACCGTGGGACACTGCGGCCCGCAGGTGGGACAGCAGGACAGACCCCAAAAAATGGGACTGTCCCGCGAAAATCTGGACAGTTGGGAGGTATGGGGGTGTGTGAGGGGGTATGCCATACAGACAGACGGGCACTGGCTCACTGTGTGCTTGACCCCCCACATCAGCAAACTCAGCAGGGTCTCTCTGGCGCGGAGGAGCATCACTTTCTGGCACACTCCACGCTTCTTAGCTGCAGTTTTGTAGGGCACCTGCCGCTGTGCAGGTTCCGTACTGCCTCTGTTATCTCCAGCCCCGGCAACCCCACCACTAGCTGCAGCGCTGCCGCCCCCAGCTCCTTCACACACTTTAGCCGCCAGGTAGCGCTGCAGAAGTACACGCTGCTTGCAGGCTCCGACCCCCTCCTCCCTCCAGCCGCAGCGTCTCCTGGGAGCTAACCAGTCACTCCCAGTCCCCCTTTACCACAGTGCCCGGCAGCCGCGAGGTCCGCGCTGCGTGCATGCTATGACCCCCCTCCTCCCTCCAGCCACAGCGTCTCCTGGGGGCTAACCAGTCACTCCCAGTCTCCCCTTACCACAGTGCCCGGCAGCCGCGCGAGGTCCGCGGTGTAACTGAGGAGTGGGGGGGAGGGATGCGGACGGGCAGAGGAAGCAGGACTCCAGCCTGAGAGAGTCAGCCATGCCAAGTCTCCACCAGCAGCAAATCCCAACAGGTTGGAGTGTGACAAACCACTGTTCTGTCCCTAATACCAATCTCTCCCATGCCCTGTGTTCTGTCATGTCCCTGTCACCCCTGCCCTTGCCCTGTCACCCATATCCTGGCCCTTTCACCATTATCCTGGCCCTGTCACCCTTATGCTGGCCCTTTCACCCTTATCCTGGCCCTGTTACCCCTATCTTGGCCCTGTCACCCCAGTCCTGGTCCTGCCGCCCCTACCCTGGCCCTGTCACCCCTATCCTGTCCCTGTCATTTCTGTCCTGGCCCCGTCGCCCTTGCCCTGGCCCCGTCACCCGTGTCCTTGCCCTGTCACCCCTGTCCTGGCCCCGTCACACCTGTCCTGGCCCCGTCACCCCTGTTCTGACCCTGTCACCCCTGTCCTGGCCCCATCACCCCTGTCCTGGCCCTGTTACTGCATACCCTCCAACTACCTTTTTGGCAGGTACAGTACCCGCAGCGCCTCCAGACCCCTTCCCAATGCACCACACCTCCACACCTTCCCCTCCACCACATGCGGCACTCCACCCCTCCCCCACATGCTGTGCCTCCAGACCCCCTACACCACCCGGGGCTCCCACTCCTCCGCCCATCCACCACCCACAGCACCTCCAGACCCCCTCCACCATCCACCCCCATATATGTCTCCCCCCACACCTGCCCCCCCCTCCACCCGCAGCATCTGCAGACACCCTCCTCCATCCGCGGTCCCCCCCCCTCACCCACCCCTCCCTCACCCATGGCACCCCCGCATCTGCCCCTCCACCACCTGCAGCGCCCCCGGACCCCCTTCCCCATCCGCCACACCACCCGTACCTGCCCCTCCCCCACCCACGGCGCCTCCGGGCCCCTACCCCACCCCCGGCACCCCCGCCCCTTCCCATCCCACAGCACCTCCAGAACCCTTCACCCATCCGCAACATCCCCGCACCTTCCCCTCTCCCACCCTTAGCACCCCTGCCCCTCCCCCACCTGCAGTGCTTCCGGACCCCTCCTACATCAGCAGTCCCCCGCTACATTCTGTACATCGTGCCCTGCAGGTGCTGTTCACGCTTTCGCAAGGGGCTGCGCCTCCTTCACCATCACACGCCCTTTCATTGTGCAATATTTAACCACTAACAAAGGAATGCAGGTAATACTCCATATAATACAAATATTGAACCCCAGAAAGGCATGCAAGGGTTAAGGGGGCGTAGCCCCTTGCGACGGTGTGAAGAGCGCCCGTAGAGTGCGATGAAGCACCTAGTACATCAATAAATCTTCAAAAAAAGAAAAACCTGATACGGTAGAAAATAAAAGCAATGGTGGGCATAAAATTATATAAGTAACAATAACAACATTGTGAAAAGGACAATCCTAGAATTAGGGGAGGGAGGGGTCCCTATCAGCAGGTGAGCTTAGAGGGTGTGTGTCCGGGGAGGAGGGACGTAGGACCAATTTTGCACCCTCGCCCTCTGTGATATAAACATGCCAAGGCATCCAACGGACTAGAGGAGATTTAGCAGAAAAGGAATAAGGGTTGTACTGAGTTTCCATCAAAAAAATTTTGTCTGGATTTTGTGGATAACTTTCAATAAAGGGGGTGGTAACAATTGTTTCTAGTTCTGGGCTAGGGCTGCTTGGGCTGCGACACAAATGTGGCCTAAAACATAATGTAAATGCGTATCCACTAAACGCGGGTACACATTTAATAAAGCTATAAGAGGGGAAGGGGACAGGTTAAGATTAAGAACTTTTATTAATTAGCCCAAATATCTTGAGCCAGAACACTTTAATGGTAACAAGTCCAGAAAATATGGAAGAGGTGTCCCACCTCTCTGCAAAGGCGCCAACAGAATTTCGAGCATGCAGGGCAAATCGTATGTAACCCATCAGGTGTAAGGTATAGTCTATGTAATAGTTTGACGTGCATCTTGGAGTGGTTCAGGCATTTAGGCATTGTAAAAGATGACAGAAAAATGTTTTGCCATTGAGAGTCGTGTAAGGTACATCCAATGTCAAACTCCCATCGGGCCTGGCTCTAGATTTAGAAACGGGGATCAGTGCTAATAGTGTTTTGTACCAGAAGGAAATCTCACCATTAGAAGTTTTGTTAGAGAGTCGGCCTAGGACATGTGTTATAGAAGGGGTCGGTAGGGTAATAACACAGTGGAGGCTGTTCCACCAGTGTTGTATTTGATAATACCGTAGCCTCTCTGAGTTGGGTAAGGAGAAGTGTTCTTGGATATCAGAGAAGGAGCTAAGAACAGACCCATTAAACAAATCTCCCAGAAAACTCATCCCCCTGGAACACCATCTTGTGAGATTAAGATTAGGGACAAGAGCGGCCACTGTACGTAGAGAGATCAGAGACAGATTATGAAAGGAAGGGGGATAAACCAACGGTCAATCTGTCCCAAACCTGTTACGTGGCTCAGGTGGAGGGGAGAAGATTTAAATTTGGTGGTTGCAGAGATTTAGGCAGCCAAAGAAGGTCTGTCAAAGGAAACCCAGGGCAGGACAATTCTTCCAGACACGTTCACCCTGGACGCACATCACTTCAGAAAGCTTTAAGATGAGCTAAAAGGCAAGCCTCTTGGTATAATGAGATATTGGGCATATCCAAGCCACCAGCCCTCCTTGGTAAGTACATTCTTGCGCGAGCAAGTTTAGGCGGGCGCGAAGACCATATATAATTGGTGAGAATAGCAGTAGCCTTATCTAGATATTTATTTGGGAAAACATAGGGAATTGTACGGAAAAGGAACATTAATTTGGGAAGCAGCAACATTTTAAAAGCGGCCAGACGTCCCAGCCATGATATATCATAATTAAGCCAGGATTTGGTGAACAGTAGGAGCGAGGCCAATATAGGAGGGAGGTTAACTTCGAAAACGGAAGAGGAAGACGGGGGAATAAAAATACCCAAATATCGTATTGAGGCTGTTTGCCAATTGTAGGGGTATTTAGCACGCAAGGAGGTAAGGGAGTGGGCAAGATTAATGGGGAGGGCATCAGTTTTGTAAGGGGTCCACAGATATAGAGGGTGCACAGAGAAGAACTGGGCCACTCACTGCTATTTTTGGGAAGGTAGGGGCCGTGTTCAGGCCTCCGCACCGATGGAGCACTTCCGGCGAGAAGAGAGAGCAAATCAAGGCCGCGGCTTCCGGTCCTCGAGTAGGCCGCGATCAGCAGGAGCCTCTGAGAGGGCTTCGGGCCTCGCGACTCCGCTGTGGGGGACGGCCGCGGGTTATAGGGGGGCACAGGAGGACGGCTGGAGCCTGCATAGGCACTATCCAGGGGGCAGGCGCCGTTTGCGGACCACCGCGCTGATCGCGTCCTTCTGGCGGGCAGTCCCCGCTACTCGAGGCCGCGGCTCCCAGGTCTGTACTAGGCCGCAACCTGCAGAGGCCTCTAAGAGGGCTGCCGGCTCTGCGGCTTCACTAAGGGTTCACACACCTGGTCAGGGGGCCACAGATGGATCAGTAAGGGCACCTGAAGGCTGCAAGGGACACCTAAGAGGAATTTTCAGCAGGAGCTATGCTAATGAGCATCCACTCCAGAGTCCCGCCAGGCCACGCCCCCGCACCTAGATATTTTAAAGACAGTGGTCCCACCTGTAAGGGTTCTTATTTCAGTGGAATATCCGAATCATGGAACCCACCTCTGAGGGCCTTATTTCAGTGGAATAGCCAAAACATGGAACCCACCTCTGAGTATCTGATTTCAGTGGAATAGCCGAAACATGGAACACACCTCTGAGGATCTGATTTCAGTGGAATAGCCGAAACATGGATCCCACCTCTAAGGATCTGTTTTCAGTGGAATAGCCGAAACATGGAACCCACCTCTAAGGATCTGATTTCAGTGGAATAGCCAAAACATGGAACCCACCTCTAAGGATCTCATTTCAGTGGATTAGCCGAAACATGGAACACACCTCTGAGGATCTGATTTCAGTGGAATAGCTAAAACATGGAACCCACCACTTAGTATTTGATCTCAGTGGAATAGCCGAAACATGGAAGCCACCTCTAAAGATCTGATTTCAGTGGAACAGCAGAAACATGGAACCCACCTCTGAGTATCTGATTTCAGTGGAATAGCTGAAACATGGAACCCACCTCTAAGGATCTGATTTCAGTGGAATAGCCGAAACATGGATCTCACCTCTAAGGATGTGATTTCCGTGGAATAACCGAAACATGGATCCCACATCTAAGGATGTGATTTCAGTGGAATAGCCGAAACATGGAACCCACCTCTAAGGATCTGATTTCAGTGGAATAGCCGAAACATGGAACCCACCTCTGAGGATCTGATTTCAGTGGAATAGCTGAAACATGAAACCCACCTCTAAGGATCTGATTTCAGTGGAATAGCCGAAACATGGAACCCACCTCTAAGGATCTGATTTCAGTGGAAGAGCCGAAACATGGAAGCCACCTCTGAGGATCTGATTTCAGTGGAATAGCTGAAACACGGGTGATTTGGGTGGGTTATTTTGTTTCTGTGCAGGGTAAATACTGGCTGCTTTATTTTTACACTGCAATTTAGATTTCAGTTTGAACACACCCCACCCAAATCGAACTCTCTCTACACATGTTATATCTGTCCCCCTGCAGTGCACATGGTTTTGCCCATTAGCTAACAAATTTGCTGCTGCGATCAGATCTGAATTAGGCCCATAGTATGCGAGCTCTTTCCCTGCATGCGATAATTGATACGTCCCTGCGATGTATTCAATTATTGCATTGCAGATTGGGGCAAATTTATCCCATCCCATCTAAACCTTGACACATTGACACGCAACAAAAATGTGTCAGTTCAGACCAGGCCTGGATTTGCCACAAGGCAACCTATGCACCTGCCTAGAGTCCCTGGATCCCCAGGCACCCTTGGACATGTCCGCGAAGAAATCCGGCTTGTCGAAAACGTAGAGTAGCACTGCACAACTACCATGTGACGTCATGACATCACGCGGACTCGCCCATACCCCCAGAGTCCAGTTGTCTGCACTGTGCATGTTAATTACTTGTAATATATGTGTACTGTAAGGCAGTCCTGTCCATTTCTCACCTGCCTTAAAAAAAAAAATATGGCAGTGTATACTGTATTTGAACTAGAGATGTGCACCGGACACTTTTCAGGTTTTGGTTTTGGATCTGGATTTCCATTTGTGTTTTGGATCTGGATTGGTTTTGCCAAAACCACCCTTTCGGGTTTTGGATCAGGATTTTTTATTTTTTACATAAAAACAGCTAAAATCACAGAATTTTTTTTTGTTTGTTCCTACAGTATTATTAAATTCAATAACATTAATTTTAACTCATTTCCAGTCTATTCTGAACACCTCACACCTCCCAATATTGTTTTTAGGCCAAAAAGTTGCACCGGGGTAGCTGGATGACTAAGCAATGCAACACAAGTGGGCGGCACAAACACGTGGCCCATCTAGGTGTGGCACTGCAGTGTCAGACAGGATGGCAGTTTTAAAAACTAGGCCCCAAAGAGCACATAATGCAAAGAAATAAAAAGAGGTGCAAGATGGAATTGTCGTTGGGCCCTCCCACCCACCCTTATGTTGTATAAACAGGACATGCACACTTTAACCAACCCATCATTTCAGTGACAGGGTCTGCCACACGACTGTTAGTGTGGCCCTGAGGTCTGTGGTTGGGAACCCCTGCTGTAGAGTTATATGGGCCTCAAAGAACAGTGATCTGATATCTGTAAACATCTGATGGTGTCAGGGAAGTTCTGCCTTTCATCTGATTCCCAAGGTGAAACATACATTCAGGGGCGGATTGGCCATAGGGCTCACCAGGAAGATTCCTGGCGGACTGTTGTGTCTGTGGGGCCTGTTTTGTGTGTTATCATGTGGCTCCCACCCCCCACATGACAGGCAGCACACCGCACTCAGTACACTGCATTGTCCCCATTCATTCTGTTATTCCTTCTCTGCAGTATAGCAACTCCAGGGCTGTAACTAGGGGGGGGGGGGGGGGGGGGGGGGGATTTGAGGGGGTGCCAAGGAGTTACAGAGGAATAGGGTTTTTTTTTTTACTTGTTTTTTTTTACCGGCAGTGCTGTGCTGCTCCAGTGAGGCACCAGACTGCACCCTTGGCAATGTCTCTGACCCACCTGTCTGCCCACAGCTGGCTCCAATGCTGTGCAGGTGAGCTCCAGTACCTGGGATCTCTTCTATGCCAGCTACTGTCTTAAACTCTCTTCTTTGCCACACAGGGCTGCGACTAGCGTGCAGTGCACTGTACAAACTATAGAAGCGCACTGTGCTCTCAGTTAGCAGTATCAAGCTCCGCTTTGCCTACCAGATGGGTGATTTGGTGTAGCTTATAGGGGGTGTAGTGCAGTGATGTAGTGTACCATATAGGGTATGTAGTGTGGTCATGTATTGCAGTATATAGGGGCATGTAGTGCACTGATGTGGTGTAGCATATAAGGGGATGTAGTGTAGTGATGTAGTGTAGCATATAGGGTATGTAGTGCAGTGGATAGGGGCATGAAGTGTAGTGATGTAGTTCAGCGTGTAGGGAATGTAGTATAGTGATGTAGTGTAGTGGATAGGAGAATGTAGTGCAGTGACGAAGTGTTATGATATAGTGCAATGTATCATGTAGTTGAACACGCTGGCAGGGCATGTGACGCATACTGTAGGGCATATGATGCACATAGGGGAATATTCTCTAATAGTATCTCCTTTTTTTAAATTTCCTAGTAATCTGATATTTTAGTCTGACCGAGTTTGTTTTACTGTTGTTGTTGTTTTTTGTTTTTGGGAGGGGGGCGCGCAAACGATTGCCTTGCCCCGGGTGACGAAAATCCTAGTTTCGGCCCTGGCAACTCTGCCATCCAGTGATGCTGCCATGGCTAACGTTATGTTATACCTCTTGTGCTGCCCATGTCAGGTCACATGTACAAGATTTTGCAGGGCCTCTTTAGTTCCCAATCTGCCCCTAGTCTCAGACACAACTGCAGCAAAAGACGCAAGGAAGGACACAATTGCAGTCCCTATGAGGAGGTACCCCGCCAGTCTCAACAGACCACACCCCATTAGGGCTGCTTCCATAAATTTCCCGGGCTGGTTTTCCATCCCAATCTACCCCTGGCTGGACGCCATCTTCTAACAGTAGCTGCGACTGGTCTCCGGGACGTCAGGGCAAGGTCTCCTCTGTAAATCCGCCTGATTTATCAGCGCTGTGATTCTACAAACACTTACGTATTCTACATGTAATTTTAAGACCGCGTTAGTTAAGAACAAGTGTACCTCTACCAGAATATATTGTACGAGTATTCTGGTATATACATCCGGTTTCAGACCGTGCATTGTTTTATATGTATATATATATATATATATATATATATATATCGAGTCCAGTGCAGTTTTATTGTCTGATTAAAATAATTATCTGCATTGCCGCTGTGACTGTGTGTGCCTGTATCTGCTGTGTGATTTTCACTTTCAGTGTATCCCAGCTATATCTATCATTGTATTCTGTACCCTAGGACTAGGTGCGTCAGGGTCTCATATATAGTGCTACGCAGTATTTACCGTTGAGTGTATTCTACTGTGTACTCAGTCTCATCATACCAGATTTATTCGCTAGTGTTGTGTACTGTGTACGCAGTCCCATAGTACCGGATTTAGACGCTGGTGTTGTGTACTGTGTACACTGTCACATACTAGGGGATTTATTTGCAGGTATTGCACTCTATCTGGCTGTATCACACTCATACGCTCTGTGGTTACATTCACTGCAATGTCTAACACAAAGGGCGATAAATCCGTGGACGCTCCTGTTTCATGCAGCGTATGCGCCAGGTATTTTCCTGAGGGGGATGCTTTGAGTGATGGTCTGTGTAATATGTGCCATACATCTCCCAGTCAGCCCGCTGCTCCTGTAGCCAATCAGGAGCCACCTTGGGCGGTGTTCTCCAATATGCTTAATATGCTCAGTGGCAGGTACTGGGAGACTAGTCAGGATAGAGGGAAAGATTAATGCAGCAATGTACAGAGACATCCTGGATATTGCAGCCACATATTGTCCCTATGGTTATTCCGTCCTGGGCGTCCTCTGTCTACCCAGTTACAACAATTGAATCAATCTTTGGTTAGGCAAAAACCTACCCCACGTCCCTCTGCGGTCAAGGGGTCATCTAAGCGGGCCGCTTCCTCCTCACAATCCACTAATATCTCAGATGATACTTCTGATGAGGATGGGGAGTATCCTGATCCATCAGACACTGATACAGTCGCTTCTGACGAGAAAACTACAACGCAAGTTGATGTCCCTGACCTAGTGGAGGCTATTAAGCTGATTCTACAAATCGATGATTATGTAGATCTCACTACTGCATTTAAGAAGCCTGATAAATGTAAACATCAGAAGGTAGCTAAAGTAGTCTTACCACATTCTGACCATTTAGCAGACATACGTCAGGAACCCTGGTCTTCTCCGGGAAATAAATTCTCCCTGTCTAAAAAGATTCTAGTTCATTATCCTCTCTCCGCTGAGTTGTGTAACAAGTGGGAAAATCCGCCGCCGGTGGCTTCCCATGTTCCCCGTCTTGTGGTGTCATCGACTCTACCTGTCATCACTGTCACCTCACTGAAGGAACCGACAGATAAGCGTGTAGACTGATGCCTGAAGTCTATTTACTCCTTTACAGGTGCTGTACATAGACCCACTATAGCAGCTTCCTCAGCCGCAAAAGGAATTGAAGCATGGGTTCAGGCACTAGAGGAAGAGCTGCCTCAGGATATATCTGACACTGCCAGACAATATCTGTCTCATATTGCCACCGCCTCCCATTACATTCAGGAGGCGTCCTCTCAGGCAGGTGTAATGGTGAAAAAAGTTTTTTTGAGACTTTTGCAAATTTATTAAAAATAAACAACTAAGAAATCACATGTACATAAGTATTCACAGCCTTTGCTCAATACTTTGTTGATGCACCTTTGGTATCAATTACAGCCTCAAGTCTTTTTGAATATGCTGCCACAAGCTTGGCACACCTACTGTGTCTTTAGGCAGTTTCGCCCATTCCTCTTTGCAGCACCTCTCAAGCTTAATCAGATTGGATGGGAAGCGTCAGTGCACAGCCATTTTCAGATCTCTCCAGAGATGTTCACTTGGATTCAAGTCTGGGCTCTGACTGGGCCACTCAAGGACATTCACAGAGTTGTCCTGAAGCCAGTCTTTTGATATCTTGGCTGTGTGCTTAGGGTCGTTGTCCTGCTGAAAGAGGAACCGTCACCCCAGTCTGAGATCAAGAAGGCTCTGGAGCAGGTTTTCATCCAGGATGTCTCTGTACATTGCTGCATTAATCTTTCCCTCTATCCTGACTAGTTTTTCAGTACCTGCCACTGAAAAACATCCCCACAGCATGATGCTGCCACAACCATGGTTCACTGCAGGGATGGTATTGGCCCAGTGATGAGCTGTGCCTGGTTTCCTCCAAACATGACAGGCCTGATTGGTGGATTGCTGCAGAGATGGTTGTCCTTCTGGAAGGTTCTCCTCTCTCCACAGAGGAATGCTGTAGCTCTGACAGAGTGACCCATCAGGTTCTTGGTCACCTCCCTGACTAGAGTCCTTCTTCCCCGATTGCTCAGTTTAGACGGCCGACCAGCTCTAGGAAGAGTCCTGGTGGTTCCGAACTTCTTCCATTTACGGATGATGGAGGCCACTGTGCTTATTGAGACCTTCAAAACAGCAGATATTTTTCTGTACCCTTCCTCAGATTTGTGCCTCGAGACAATCCTGTCTCAGAGGTCAACAGACAATTCCTTTGACTTCATGCTTGGTTTGTGCTCAGACATGCACTGTCAAGTGTAGAACCTTATATAGACAGGTGTGCCTTTCACAAATCATGTCCAATCAACTGAATTTAGGTGGACTCCAATTAAGCTGTAGGAACATCTCAAGGATGATCAGTGCAAACAGGATGCACCTGAGCTCAATTTTGAGCTTCATGGCAAAGGCTGTGAATACTTAAGCACATGTGATTTCTTAGTTTTTATTTTTAATACATTTGCAAAAATCTCAAAAAAACTTTTTCACGTTGTCATTATGGGGTTCTTTTGTGTATAATATGAAGGGGAAAAAATAATTTATTCCATTTTGGAATAAGGCTATAACATAACAAAATGTGGAAAAAGTGAAGCACATTGAATACTTTCCGGATGCAGATAAGAAACATTTGGCCTTTCTAGTCTGCCCATGTAGAATAAGGCTGTAACATAACAAATTGTGGGAAAAGTTAAGCACTGTGAATACTTTCCAGATGCACTGTAAAATAATTATTAGTACAATTGTGATGTCAGGCACACTTTTTGCGCCTTAACTTTGTATTGTGGTAGTGGTATTTGGGATTGCTTCGCATACACTATTATTCCTGTCTTGATTTTATGTAATCCTTGGGTTGGAAACAAAAAACTCATGATGAGAAACGGACCACTTAGCAGAGCTTGGCAATGAGAAAATCTTTAATGACTGCATGCCACCTAGACTGGTAGCCAATCAGGTGCGATCTCTCATCCACCTTTGTCATCAGTACAGCTACAGTTTTGGAAATGAAAGACGACCGCAAACGTGTTAATAACACTGAGCCACTGGCTTTGTGGAAGTTGAAAATAGTCACATGACAAATGGTTCATTCACCTCCGAAATCCCCTCTGCACATTTCCACTCGATCAGCCGGTCATATAATGAACAATGTTACCTGCTTTAACCACAGGATCTGAAGTATGACATATGTGAACATATATTTGAAGTTCTATGTACCACAAAGCTCTACCTATTATTTTGTCCCTTTAAAGCTGGGTAAAGACACCCAAAATACATATTATTACACCACCACTGGACCTGTTTCTCTTGAATCAGTAAGCACAAACACTTCCATCTGCAATTTACAGTAATCATTGAGCTTTTGATCACATATAGCAGTGCGTATACTTGTATGTCAGCCACCAACTGTACTCTGCTTGTCATACACTATATGTAAAAGGTTTGCTTCACAAAGAATAACTCCACACAGGTTGCTCTGCCAGGTGGCCTCTTTCTTCCTCACAAATGTTGCCACATCACATTTGCTCAACAAACGCGGCTTTCTTGACCACTAGCTGAACCCACACCGGTCCACTCGGTCATCCATCCACTAACTGGCGTCAAGGCCCTGCCCACTGATTCCCACAAACCGTTCTACCTTCACACAACTCATTAGTTACACCCCCATACTGCAGCTGTGTGCATTACCTTTGCTGTAGCAAGGAGCAGGATTCTTAACGCTACCTGCCCCTTGTGCTAGGGAGTGAAGTGTATTAACCTGGAGACGGCATAAGGAAGTGATAAACCAGTGATATGTGCAAGGCGATAAACACACCAGCCAATCAGATCCTAACTGTTAATTTACATATTGGAGCGGATTGGCTGGTGCCTTTATCACCTTGCACATATCACTGGTTTATCACTTCCTTATGCCTTCTCCAGGTTAACATCTGCCCCACTGTTCTGAACGTGGCAAAGTTCCCTCTTTACCACATATATTAGCGGCTATTAGCGTGAGAGAAATATGGGCTCCTCTCAGCTGCTGGTGTCTTTTTAATACATAGGAAAATGGAAGGGACATTTCATAATTCCATAGTTAACTTTCCAATAAGCCTTTTTTCATTTATAGGTCACCATGATAGTGGGTACGGATGGCAGATAATATACACTTTATGCGGCATGTGTATTGTGTATCTTTCATAAGCTTTTAAAATGGTTAATGAGTCAGTTCTCGTTTGCATTGTCTATGATACACTTGCATTTTTAGTAAGGTGGCTGCATGTATCTGTTATCGGATCGCTCTTTCCTGACATGTATATGAACTTCTGTACTTAGGGCCTAATTCAGATCTGATCGCTGCTGCGCGAAATAACAAGGCGGCCGATTATGGAATGACTGCGCATGCCTGCGGATTGTAGTTTTCTGGTAGTGTCAGGAAAAACGCAGGCGTTCCCAAGAGTTGTCAGGGAGAATGTCTGACGTCAGCTCCGGCCCCGATCAGCCTGTTCTCATCGCACTGTAGGAATAGGTCCTGGGCTGCGCACAGACTGGAAAAATCATTCGATGGTGAGTGAGTTGCGAACGGATTTGCAACTGACCGGCGTTTGCAAAAGATTTTTGCACGGTGTACGCAGACTTGCACGGGGCAGATTTTCTCTCTGTCTGGGCAGTGACTATCCGATCGCAAACCTCTGCAAATTCTGCCTGAAATTGCCTGTTAAAGACTAAAGCGGACTGTGCTAGACTGTAAAACACTGACTATACCTAGCAACATCTGGAACCAGGAAACTATCTGAGGTTTACTGGCTTCAGTTTCTCTGTCAGATGTCTACCTCCAACTCTTCAACGGGCATCTTTAGGCAGATGTGTTATGTGTAATATCAGGGGTAGGTAACTAGCGCAGTGATGTGCAATAGACAAACATCATTGCTCAGTAGTGTTACCTTTATTTTCTTTCCCTTTTTTTCTCATTCACATAACCACCATTACTATATTATTTTTTACTTTTGACAAAATTAACCTATTTTCTCTAACGTCCTAGTGGATGCTGGGGACTCCGTAAGGACCATGGGGAATAGACGGGCTCCGCAGGAGACTGTGCACTCTAAGAAAGATTTAGTACTACTGGTGTGCACTGGCTCCTCCCTCTATGCCCCTCCTCCAGACCTCAGTTAGAATCTGTGCCCGGTCAGAGCTGGGTGCTTCTAGTGGGCTCTCCTGAGCTTGCTAATAAGAAAGTATTTTAGTTAGGTTTTTTATTTTCAGAGAGCTTCTGCTGGCAACAGACTCTCTGCTACGAGGGACTGAGGGGAGAGAAGCAAACCTACTAACTGCGGCTAGGTTGCGCTTCTTAGGCTACTGGACACCATTAGCTCCAGAGGGTTCGAACACAGGATCTTAACCTTGGTCGTCCGTTCCCGGAGCCGCGCCGCCGTCCCCCTCGCAGAGCCAGAAGACAGAAGCCGGCAGAAGCAAGAAGACATCGAAATCGGCGACAGAAGACTCCTGTCTTCACATGAGGTAGCGCACAGCACTGCAGCTGTGCGCCATTGCTCCCACATTAACCCACACACTCCGGTCACTGTAGGGTGCAGGGCGCAGGGGGGGGCGCCCTGGGCAGCAATTAAGTACCTCCTGGCAAAAGCAGCATATATACAGTTGGACACTGTTATATGCATGAGCCCCCGCCATTAATTTTACACAAAATCGCGGGAGAAGCCCGCCGCTGAGGGGGCGGGGCCTTCTTCCTCAGCACTCACCAGCGCCATTTTCTCTCCACAGCTCCGCTGAGAGGAAGCTCCCCAGGCTCTCCCCTGCACGATAGAGAGGGTGAAAAAGAGAGGGGGGGCACATACATTTGGCGTAAAAACAATATATACAGCAGCTACTGGGTTAACACTAAGTTACTGTGTGATTCCTGGGTCATATAGCGCTGGGGTGTGTGCTGGCATACTCTCTCTCTGTCTCTCCAAAGGGCCTTGTGGGGGAACTGTCTTCAAATAGAGCATCCCCTGTGTGTGTGGTGTGTCGGTACGTGTGTGTCGACATGTCTGAGGTAAAAGGCTCCCCTAAGGAGGAGATAGAGCAAATATGTGTGTGAGAGGGTGTCTCCGTCGACAACGCCGACACCTGTTTAGATATGTGTAAGTGCTGAGGTGAATTTATTGCACAAAAGATTAGAGAACAGACAGGAAATCTACCCATGTCTGTCCCTGTGTCACAGAGACCTTCAGAGTCTCACAATGCTCACTATCCAAAATAATAAACACTGATATCGACACAGAGTTTGACTCCAGTGTCGACTACGATAATGCAAAGTTACAGCCAAGATGCTTGAAAGGTATTCAATATATGATTATTGTAATAAAAGATGATTTGCATATCACTGATGACTCATTTGTCCCTGACACAAGGGTACACATGTTAAGGGGAAGAAAGCTGAGGTAAATTTCCCTCCTCTCATGAGGAAAAAGAGCGGGAATCTCCAGACAAGAGACTGCAGCTTCCCACAAAAAATTCTCAGGCAGTATCCTTTCCCCACTAGGGCCAGGATGTGTTGGGAATCTTCCCCTAGGGTGTCCTGTTTGCACAGAAGGTAGCACTAGCTATTCTCAGGGATCCTGCAGATAGCGTGCACATTCTAGTATACTACTCAGACCGGCGATTGTGTCGGCATGGGTTTATAGCGCTGTGGCAGCGTGGACAGGTACCTTATCAGCAGAGATTGAGACCCTAGTATGCATATATATATATATATATATATATATATATATATATATGTATATATATATAGAGATATATATATATTAAAGATGCTGTCTTAAGTGATAGATATATATATATAAAACATGCCCAAAGAGACGTGAGTATACTGGGTCCTAGAGTCAAAGCTATGTCGATTTCTGCTCGACGTGTCCTGTAGAATATGCAATGGACAGATGATGCCGACTTAAGAGGCATGTGGAAGGCTGAGGATTGTGTGGAGAAGGGTTCTCGGACCTGGTCTACACAGCTATAGCTGGTAATTCTGATATTTTGCTTTATATTCCTGCACAGCCTAGGAAAGCACGACATTATCAAATGCAGCCTTTCGAATAAAGTAACAAGAAAGTCCGAGGTGCGTCCTTTCTTGCCAGAGGCGGGGGCACAGGAAAGAAGCTGCACAACACAGCTAGTTCCCAGGAACAGAAGTCCTCCCCGGCCTCTACAAAAATCCACCGCAAGGCGGAGCTAGGCCCGGTGGGGGCACGCCTTCGTCAGTTCAGCCACAAGTGGGTTCACTCCCTGTTAGATCCCTGGGCAATAGATATTGTGTCTCAGGGATACAAGCTGGACTTTGAGAAGATGCCCCCTCACCGACGGCCCTGCCGGCTTCCCCCCACGAGAGGGAAACAGTGTTAACTGCAATTCATAAATTGTATCTTCAACAGGTGGTGGTCAAGGTTCCCCTCCTTCAAGAAGGAGGGGGTTATTATTCGACCATGTTGTAGTCCCGAAACCAGACGGTTCGGTCGGACCCATATTGTATTTAAAATCCCTGTACATATACCTGAAAGGGTTCAAGTTCAAGATGGAATCGCTAAGAGCGGTTATTGCAAGCCTGAAAGGGGGAGATTTTATGGTGACTCGGGACATAAAGGATGCATACCTTCATGTCCCCATTTATCCACCTCATCAGGCGTACCTCAGAATTGCGGTACGGGATGGTCATTACCAATTTCAGACGTTGCCGTTTGGTCTCTCCACGGCCTTGAGAATATTCACCAAGGTAATGGCGGAAATGATGGTGCTCCTGCGGAAGCAAGGTGTCACTATTATCACGTACTTGGACGATCTCCTCATAAAAGCGAGATCAAGAGAGCAGTTGCTGAACAGCGTATCACTTTCTCTGGAAGTGGATTGCCGCATCCAAAATCAGTGAAAGCCCATTCCACAAGGAAGGTGGGCTCTTCTTGGGCGGCTGCCCGAGGGGTCTCGGCATTACAGCTTTGCCGAGCTGCTACTTGGTCGGGTTCAAACACCTTTGCAAAATTCTACAAGTTTGATATCCTGGCTGAGGAGGACCTTGTGTTTGCCCATTCGGTGCTGCAGAGTCATCCGCACTCTCCCGCCCGTTTGGGAGCTTTGGTATAATCCCCATGGTCCTTACGGAGTCCCCAGCACCCACTAGGACGTTAGAGAAAATAAGATTTTACTCACCGGTAAATCTATTTCTCGTAGTCCGTAGTGGATGCTGGGCGCCCGTCCCAAGTGCGGACTTTCTGCAATACGTGTATATAGTTATTGCTTAATAAAGGGTTATGTTATGTTGGCATCCATTGGTTGATGCTCTGTTGTTTGTTCATACTGTTAACTGGGTAAGTTTATCACAAGTTATACGGTGTGATTGGTGTGGCTGGTATGAGTCTTACCCTGGGTTCCAAAATCCTTTCCTTGTAATGTCAGCTCTTCCGGGCACAGTTTCCTTAACTGAGGTCTGGAGGAGGGGCATAGAGGGAGGAGCCAGTGCACACCAGTAGTACTAAATCTTTCTTAGAGTGCCCAGTCTCCTGCGGAGCCCGTCTATTCCCCATGGTCCTTACGGAGTCCCCAGCATCCACTACGGACTACGAGAAATAGATTTACCGGTGAGTAAAATCTTATTATTCCCCAGAGGCAGAAGCTACATTTCTCATTTTCTAATATCTGAAACTTTAAACCATCGCACTTAAAATAAACAACAAGCTTTAATACAGTACTCTCTACCATGTTGTTGCTGTATTTCATGTGTGTTCATCATTCGGCCCCCCAGTTGCTGTGGAACTACACATCCCAGCATTGCCTACCATACTAATAGCATGCAGGGTATGCTAGGATGTGTTGTTTCCCAGCAACTGGTGGGCCAGATGTTAAATACCCCTGCTGCATTTTGTCCATCCCTGTTCTCTCTAAATAGCTGTGTCCTAATGTATATTATTAATTTAACTCTCATTTAACATCCCGATTTTTATATTTCTCTTACGTCCTAGAGGATGCTGGAGTTCCATTTAGTACCATAGGGTATAGGCGGGTCCATTGGGAGCCACTGGCACTTTAAGAGTCCTTTGGGAGCCACTGGCACTATAAGAGTTTAATAGTGTGGGCTGGCGGGTCCTTTGGGAGCCACTGGCACTATAAGAGTTTAATAGTGTGGGCTGGCTCCTCCCTCTATGCCCCTCCTACCAGACTCAGTTTAGAAAATGTGCCCGGAGGAGCCGGTCACAGCTAGGGGAGCTCCTAGGAGTTTTTCTAGTTTTGTTACTTTTCTAAGATTGTTAGGTACAGGGAGGATGCTGTCAACAGCCTTCCTGCTTCGTGGGACTTAGGAGGGGAGTAGGATCCAACCCTAGAGGTTAATGGCTCCTATCTCCGCTGACAGGACACTGAGCTCCTGAGGGTGATGATCGCAAGCCCCCGAGGCGACCGCTCGCTCCCGCAGCACGGCCGCCACCCCCTAACAGAGCCAGAAGATAGAAGAGTGGTGAGCATGACGCCGGGGACCCGGTAAGCGGGTCGCCGGCGGGAATGGCAGCACAAGGGTGGGAGCGCAGCTCTGAGAGGCTGCGCTCCGGAGGGCTCAGAGGTACAGATGTGCGGCGCTGTGAGGGGCGCCCTGGGCCAGCGCAATACCCTAAAAACTGGTCACAAAGGCTATCAGGGACTTGTACTGTTGCTAGCTGCTTATTACCTCAGGCCAGTATAATACAAGAAGTGCGGGAAGACGCGCCATTACAGGGGGTGGGGCTTCTCCTCAGAGTGGATCCAGATTCTCACCAGCGCCATTTTCTCCATGCAGCAGCATCAGAATGCTGACAGAGAGCACTGCCCTTCACATAACTCCAGCTATCCTCTGAGGTACAAGGGTTATAGAAAGGGGGGGGAGACGGGAATGTATAATTATGAACTGTTTTTATCCTATTACAGGTTACTCAGTCAGTGCCGGCCGGTTGTCAGGATAACGATCTCCGGGGGGCGCTGTGTGGCTGGCTCATTATTCTCTGTGATTCTCTGAAGGTATTCTGGGAGGAAACTGTGCTGACATTTTCCTGTGTGTGTGTGTAAACAATTTACCATATTTAAGGGACTTCGTCCTGTACTGCAGACTGTATATCTTCTCCTGGAGAGTCTATACCTGTGATCTCCAACCCGTAGCTCACGAGCTACCGGTAGCTCACCGTAGTATTTTCGGTAGCTCACAGAGCGCACGGGCTTGGGCAGTCACTGGCACCGTCAGCCAATCAGAGTTCGTGGACCGGCAGCTGATAGGCTGCCGGACCGCGAGTTTTGATTGGCTCACTTACCGGCACCATATTTTAAATGTCCGCCACTGCCGGAGACTCTGTCACCCTCACCGCAGCCGCTCTCCGGACTTCACAGGAGAGGCGCGCGCTGGGCTCTCCTCCCCTTCCGTCCCTCATACAGGAGGAGCAGCACCGGCGGCAGTAGAAGAAGCCAGCAAGGGTTAGCACTGTGTGGGGCACTGTATCGGACACTGTGGGGGGCCATTATTTGTGTATCTGGCACTGTTGGGAGCAGAGGCGGATTGGCCATAGGGTTCACATGGAAGATTCCCGGTGGGCCGGCGCACCCGTGGGGCCTGTTTTGTTTGAGGACATGTGGTCCTTTTTATAAACATAATGAATAAGATGCTAAATAATTTGCATATATGAAAATGACTTTGCCACTTAGCCTGTGATTGCAGATGATCTAGTGTATGCTCTGTCTGCCTGCTTGGCTGACATATAAGATTGAGTGAATAGTAGAGATGAGCGGGTTCGGTTCCTCGGAAACCGAACCCGCCCGAACTTCAGGTTTTTTTTACACGGGTCCGAGCGACTCGGATCTTCCCGCCTTGCTCGGTTAACCCGAGCGCGCCCGAACGTCATCATCCCGCTGTCGGATTCTCGCGAGGCTCGGATTCTATCGCGAGACTCGGATTCTATATAAGGAGCCGCGCGTCGCCGCCATTTTCACACGCGCATTGAGATTGATAGGGAGAGGACGTGGCTGGCGTCCTCTCCGTTTATAGAGAGTGAGACTAGAGTAGAGAGAGACACAGTATTATTTACTTTAGTAATTTTGGGGAGCATTAGGAGGAGTACTACTACTTGCTGAAGTGATAGATAGTGTGACTGTATATCTGACTTGTGGGGGAGACACTGACAGTGGGGAGCAGTTAGAGTCTGAGAGCAGGAGTACATATTTTAACGTACAGTGCACACTTTTGCTGGCACTCTGCTGCCAGAGTGCCACACTGCCATTGTGACCACACTGACCACCAGTATATATTGTGATTGTCTGCTTAGGAGTACTACTTGCAAGTTGCTGATAGTGTGACCAGTGACCTGACCACCAGTTTAATTAATCACCACCAGTTTAATATATATATATATATATATATATGTAGACAAAAGTCCGGCACTCACGCTTTGTAGTAGGGACAACGGGTCCGGTGCCTAACCTCTCTAGATGAGCATATGTACAAGGACGTATGGTGGCACTCAGAAAGAACGACAGCAGAGGCAACGCTGGTGCGGTCAACGTTTCAGGGATGGTTCCCTTTTATCAAGACATGTCTTGATAAAAGGGAACCATCCCTGAAATATTGACCGCACCAGCGTTGCCTCTGCTGTCGTTCTTTCTGAGTGCCACCATACGTCCTTGTATATATATATATATATATATATATAATTGTATATAATATATATATAATTGTATATGTATACCGCACCTACCCGTGTTTTTTCTTTCTTTCTTTCTTCTTGATACATACTACTATAGTAGCTTACTGTAGCAGTCTGCGGTGCTGCTGAGCTGACAGTGTCCAGCAGGTCCGTCATCAGTCATTACATAATAAATATATATACCTGTCCGGCTGCAGTACTAGTGATATTATATATATATATATATTAATTTCATCTCATTATCATCCAGTCTATATTAGCAGCAGACACAGTACGGTAGTCCACGGCTGTAGCTACCTCTGTGTCGGCAGTCGCTGGTCCATCCATAATTGTATACCACCTACCCGTGTTTTTTTTTTCTCTTTCTTCTTGATACATACTACTATAGTAGCTTACTGTAGCAGTCTGCGGTGCTGCTGAGCTGACAGTGTCCAGCAGGTCCGTCATCAGTCATTACATAATAAATATATATACCTGTCCGGCTGCAGTACTAGTGATATTATATATATATATATATATATATATATATATAAATATTGATTTCATCTCATTATCATCCAGTCTATATTAGCAGCAGACACAGTACGGTAGTCCACGGCTGTAGCTACCTCTGTGTCGGCAGTCGCTGGTCCATCCATAATTGTATACCACCTACCCGTGGTTTTTTTTTTCCTCTTTCTTCTTGATACATACTACTATAGTAGCTTACTGTAGCAGTCTGCGGTGCTGCTGAGCTGACAGTGTCCAGCAGGTCCGTCATCAGTCATTACATAATAAATATATATACCTGTCCGGCTGCAGTACTAGTGATATTATATATATATATATATATATATATTAATTTCATCTCATTATCATCCAGTCTATATTAGCAGCAGACACAGTACGGTAGTCCACGGCTGTAGCTACCTCTGTGTCGGCAGTCGCTGGTCCATCCATAATTGTATACCACCTACCCGTGATTTTTTTTTTTCTCTTTCTTCTTGATACATACTACTATAGTAGCTTACTGTAGCAGTCTGCGGTGCTGCTGAGCTGACAGTGTCCAGCAGGTCCGTCATCAGTCATTACATAATAAATATATATACCTGTCCGGCTGCAGTACTAGTGATATTATATATATATATATATTGATTTCATCTCATTATCATCCAGTCTATATTAGCAGCAGACACAGTACGGTAGTCCACGGCTGTAGCTACCTCTGTGTCGGCAGTCGCTGGTCCATCCATAATTGTATACCACCTACCCGTGGTTTTTTTTTTCTCTTTCTTCTTGATACATACTACTATAGTAGCTTACTGTAGCAGTCTGCGGTGCTGCTGAGCTGACAGTGTCCAGCAGGTCCGTCATCAGTCATTACATAATAAATATATATACCTGTCCGGCTGCAGTACTAGTGATATTATATATATATATATATATATATATATATATTGATTTCATCTCATTATCATCCAGTCTATATTAGCAGCAGACACAGTACGGTAGTCCACGGCTGTAGCTACCTCTGTGTCGGCAGTTGCTGGTCCATCCATAATTGTATACCACCTACCCGTGGTTTTTTTTTCCTCTTTCTTCTTGATACATACTACTATAGTAGCTTACTGTAGCAGTCTGCGGTGCTGCTGAGCTGACAGTGTCCAGCAGGTCCGTCATCAGTCATTACATAATAAATATATATACCTGTCCGGCTGCAGTACTAGTGATATTATATATATATATATATATATATTTCATCTCATTATCATCCAGTCTATATTAGCAGCAGACACAGTACGGTAGTCCACGGCTGTAGCTACCTCTGTGTCGGCAGTCGCTGGTCCATCCATAATTGTATACCACCTACCCGTGGTTTTTTTTTTTTCTTTCTTCTTGATACATACTACTATAGTAGCTTACTGTAGCAGTCTGCGGTGCTGCTGAGCTGACAGTGTCCAGCAGGTCCGTCATCAGTCATTACATAATAAATATATATACCTGTCCGGCTGCAGTACTAGTGATATTATATATATATATATATTGATTTCATCTCATTATCATCCAGTCTATATTAGCAGCAGACACAGTACGGTAGTCCACGGCTGTAGCTACCTCTGTGTCGGCAGTCGCTGGTCCATCCATAATTGTATACCACCTACCCGTGGTTTTTTTTTTTCTCTTTCTTCTTGATACATACTACTATAGTAGCTTACTGTAGCAGTCTGCGGTGCTGCTGAGCTGACAGTGTCCAGCAGGTCCGTCATCAGTCATTACATAATAAATATATATACCTGTCCGGCTGCAGTACTAGTGATATTATATATATATATATATATATATATATATATATATTAATTTCATCTCATTATCATCCAGTCTATATTAGCAGCAGACACAGTACGGTAGTCCACGGCTGTAGCTACCTCTGTGTCGGCAGTCGCTGGTCCATCCATAATTGTATACCACCTACCCGTGATTTTTTTTTTCTCTTTCTTCTTGATACATACTACTATAGTAGCTTACTGTAGCAGTCTGCGGTGCTGCTGAGCTGACAGTGTCCAGCAGGTCTGTCATCAGTCATTGCATAATAAATATATATACCTGTCCGGCTGCAGTACTAGTGATATTATATATATATATATATTGATTTCATCTCATTATCATCCAGTCTATATTAGCAGCAGACACAGTACGGTAGTCCACGGCTGTAGCTACCTCTGTGTCGGCAGTCGCTGGTCCATCCATAATTGTATACCACCTACCCGTGGTTTTTTTTTCTCTTTCTTCTTGATACATACTACTATAGTAGCTTACTGTAGCAGTCTGCGGTGCTGCTGAGCTGACAGTGTCCAGCAGGTCCGTCATCAGTCATTACATAATAAATATATATACCTGTCTGGCTGCAGTACTAGTGATATTATATATATATATATATTGATTTCATCTCATTATCATCCAGTCTATATTAGCAGCAGACACAGTACGGTAGTCCACGGCTGTAGCTACCTCTGTGTCGGCAGTTGCTGGTCCATCCATAATTGTATACCACCTACCCGTGGTTTTTTTTTTCTCTTTCTTCTTGATACATACTACTATAGTAGCTTACTGTAGCAGTCTGCGGTGCTGCTGAGCTGACAGTGTCCAGCAGGTCCGTCATCAGTCATTACATAATAAATATATATACCTGTCCGGCTGCAGTACTAGTGATATTATATACATATATATATATATATATATTGATTTCATCTCATTATCATCCAGTCTATATTAGCAGCAGACACAGTACGGTAGTCCACGGCTGTAGCTACCTCTGTGTCGGCAGTCGCTGGTCCATCCATAATTGTATACCACCTACCCGTGGTTTTTTTTTTCCTCTTTCTTCTTGATACATACTACTATAGTAGCTTACTGTAGCAGTCTGCGGTGCTGCTGAGCAGACAGTGTCCAGCAGGTCCATCATCAGTCATTACATAATAAATATATATACCTGTCCGGCTGCAGTACTAGTGATATTATATATATATATATATATATATTGATTTCATCTCATTATCATCCAGTCTATATTAGCAGCAGACACAGTACGGTAGTCCACGGCTGTAGCTACCTCTGTGTCGGCAGTCGCTGGTCCATCCATAATTGTATACCACCTACCCGTGGTTTTTTTTTCTCTTTCTTCTTGATACATACTACTATAGTAGCTTACTGTAGCAGTCTGCGGTGCTGCTGAGCTGACAGTGTCCAGCAGGTCCGTCATCAGTCATTACATAATAAATATATATACCTGTCCGGCTGCAGTACTAGTGATATTATATATATATATATATATATATATATATATATTGATTTCATCTCATTATCATCCAGTCTATATTAGCAGCAGACACAGTACGGTAGTCCACGGCTGTAGCTACCTCTGTGTCGGCAGTCGCTGGTCCATCCATAATTGTATACCACCTAACCGTGGTTTTTTTTTTTTTCTCTTTCTTCTTGATACATACTACTATAGTAGCTTACTGTAGCAGTCTGCGGTGCTGCTGAGCTGACAGTGTCCAGCAGGTCCGTCATCAGTCATTACATAATAAATATATATACCTGTCCGGCTGCAGTACTAGTGATATTATATATATATATATATTAATTTCATCTCATTATCATCCAGTCTATATTAGCAGCAGACACAGTACGGTAGTCCACGGCTGTAGCTACCTCTGTGTCGGCAGTCGCTGGTCCATCCATAATTGTATACCACCTACCCGTGGTTTTTTTTTTCTCTTTCTTCTTGATACATACTACTATAGTAGCTTACTGTAGCAGTCTGCGGTGCTGCTGAGCTGACAGTGTCCAGCAGGTCCGTCATCAGTCATTACATAATAAATATATATACCTGTCCGGCTGCAGTACTAGTGATATTATATATATATATATATATATATATATTAATTTCATCTCATTATCATCCAGTCTATATTAGCAGCAGACACAGTACGGTAGTCCACGGCTGTAGCTACCTCTGTGTCGGCAGTCGCTGGTCCATCCATAAGTATACTAGTATCCATCCATCTCCATTGTTTACCTGAGGTGCCTTTTAGTTGTGCCTATTAAAATATGGAGAACAAAAATGTTGAGGTTCCAAAATTAGGGAAAGATCAAGATCCACTTCCACCTCGTGCTGAAGCTGCTGCCACTAGTCATGGCCGAGACGATGAAATTCCATCAACGTCGTCTGCCAAGGCCGATGCCCAATGTCATAGTACAGAGCTTGTAAAATCCAAAGCACCAAATATCAGTAAAAAAAGGACTCCAAAATCTAAAATAAAATTGTCGGAGGAGAAGCGTAAACTTGCCAATATGCCATTTACCACACGGAGTGGCAAGGAACGGCTGAGGCCCTGGCCTATGTTCATGGCTAGTGGTTCAGCTTCACATGAGGATGGAAGCACTCAGCCTCTCGCTAGAAAAATGAAAAGACTCAAGCTGGCAAAAGCACCGCAAAGAACTGTGCGTTCTTCGAAATCCCAAATCCACAAGGAGAGTCCAATTGTGTCGGTTGCGATGCCTGACCTTCCCAACACTGGACGTGAAGAGCATGCGCCTTCCACCATTTGCACGCCCCCTGCAAGTGCTGGAAGGAGCACCCGCAGTCCAGTTCCTGATAGTCAGATTGAAGATGTCAGTGTTGAAGTACACCAGGATGAGGAGGATATGGGTGTTGCTGGCGCTGGGGAGGAAATTGACAAGGAGGATTCTGATGGTGAGGTGGTTTGTTTAAGTCAGGCACCCGGGGAGACACCTGTTGTCCGTGGGAGGAATAGGGCCGTTGACATGCCTGGTGAAAATACCAAAAAAATCAGCTCTTCGGTGTGGAAGTATTTCACCAGAAATGCGGACAACATTTGTCAAGCCGTGTGTTGCCTTTGTCAAGCTGTAATAAGTAGGGGTAAGGACGTTAACCACCTCGGAACATCCTCCATTATACGTCACCTGCAGCGCATTCATAATAAGTCAGTGACAAGTTCAAAAACTTTGGGCGACAGCGGAAGCAGTCCACTGACCAGTAAATCCCTTCCTCTTGTAACCAAGCTCACGCAAACCACCCCACCAACTCCCTCAGTGTCAATTTCCTCCTTCCCCAGGAATGCCAATAGTCCTGCAGGCCATGTCACTGGCAATTCTGACGAGTCCTCTCCTGCCTGGGATTCCTCCGATGCATCCTTGCGTGTAACGCCTACTGCTGCTGGCGCTGCTGTTGTTGCTGCTGGGAGTCGATGGTCATCCCAGAGGGGAAGTCGTAAGCCCACTTTTACTACTTCCACCAAGCAATTGACTGTCCAACAGTCCTTTGCGAGGAAGATGAAATATCACAGCAGTCATCCTGTTGCAAAGCGGATAACTGAGGCCTTGACAACTATGTTGGTGTTAGACGTGCGTCCGGTATCCTCCGTTAGTTCACAGGGAACTAGACAATTTCTTGAGGTAGTGTGCCCCCGTTACCAAATACCATCTAGGTTCCACTTCTCTAGGCAGGCGATACCGAGAATGTACACGGACGTCAGAAAAAGACTCACCAGTGTCCTAAAAAATGCAGTTGTACCCAATGTCCACTTAACCACGGACATGTGGACAAGTGGAGCAGGGCAGGGTCAGGACTATATGACTGTGACAGCCCACTGGGTAGATGTATGGACTCCCGCCGCAAGAACAGCAGCGGCGGCACCAGTAGCAGCATCTCGCAAACGCCAACTCTTTCCTAGGCAGGCTACGCTTTGTATCACCGGTTTCCAGAATACGCACACAGCTGAAAACCTCTTACGGCAACTGAGGAAGATCATCGCGGAATGGCTTACCCCAATTGGACTCTCCTGTGGATTTGTGGCATCGGACAACGCCAGCAATATTGTGTGTGCATTAAATATGGGCAAATTCCAGCACGTCCCATGTTTTGCACATACCTTGAATTTGGTGGTGCATAATTTTTTAAAAAACGACAGGGGCGTGCAAGAGATGCTGTCGGTGGCCAGAAGAATTGCGGGACACTTTCGGCGTACAGGCACCACGTACAGAAGACTGGAGCACCACCAAAAACGCCTGAACCTGCCCTGCCATCATCTGAAGCAAGAAGTGGTAACGAGGTGGAATTCAACCCTCTATATGCTTCAGAGGTTGGAGGAGCAGCAAAAGGCCATTCAAGCCTATACAATTGAGCACGATATAGGAGGTGGAATGTACCTGTCTCAAGCGCAGTGGAGAATGATTTCAACGTTGTGCAAGGTTCTGCAACCTTTTGAACTTGCCACACGTGAAGTCAGTTCAGACACTGCCAGCCTGAGTCAGGTCATTCCCCTCATCAGGCTTTTGCAGAAGAAGCTGGAGGCATTGAAGGAGGAGCTAAAAGGGAGCGATTCCGCTAGGCATGTGGGACTTGTGGATGGAGCCCTTAATTCGCTTAACAAGGATTCACGGGTGGTCAATCTGTTGAAATCAGAGCACTACATTTTGGCCACCGTGCTCGATCCTAGATTTAAAACCTACCTTGGATCTCTCTTTCCGGCAGACACAAGTCTGCTGGGGTTCAAAGACCTGCTGGTGACAAAATTGTCAAGTCAAGCGGAACGCGACCTGTCAACATCTCCTCCTTCACATTCTCCCGCAACTGGGGGTGCGAGGAAAAGGCTCAGAATTCCGAGCCCACCCGCTGGCGGTGATGCAGGGCAGTCTGGAGCGACTGCTGATGCTGACATCTGGTCCGGACTGAAGGACCTGACAACGATTACGGACATGTCGTCTACTGTCACTGCATATGATTCTCTCCCCATTGAAAGAATGGTGGAGGATTATATGAGTGACCGCATCCAAGTAGGCACGTCAGACAGTCCGTACTTATACTGGCAGGAAAAAGAGGCAATTTGGAGGCCCTTGCACAAACTGGCTTTATTCTACCTAAGTTGCCCTCCCACAAGTGTGTACTCCGAAAGAGTGTTTAGTGCCGCCGCTCACCTTGTCAGCAATCGGCGTACGAGGTTACTTCCAGAAAATGTGGAGAAGATGATGTTCATTAAAATGAATTATAATCAATTCCTCCGTGGAGACATTGACCAGCAGCAATTGCCTCCACAAAGTACACAGGGAGCTGAGATGGTGGATTCCAGTGGGGACGAATTGATAATCTGTGAGGAGCGGGATGTACACGGTGATATATCGGAGGATGATGATGAGGTGGACATCTTGCCTCTGTAGAGCCAGTTTGTGCAAGGAGAGATTAATTGCTTCTTTTTCGGTGGGGGTCCAAACCAACCCGTCATTTCAGTCACAGTCGTGTGGCAGACCCTGTCACTGAAATGATGGGTTGGTTAAAGTGTGCATGTCCTATGTGGGAGGGCCCAAGGACAATTCCATCTTGCACCTCTTTTTTCTTTCATTTTTCTTTGCGTCATGTGCTGTTTGGGGAGTGTTTTTTGGAAGGGCCATCCTGCGTGACACTGCAGTGCCACTCCTAGATGGGCCAGGTGTTTGTGTCGGCCACTAGGGTCGCTTATCTTACACAGCTACCTCATTGCGCCTCTTTTTTTCTTCTTTGCGTCATGTGCTGTTTGGGGAGTGTTTTTTGGAAGGGCCATCCTGCGTGACACTGCAGTGCCACTCCTAGATGGGCCAGGTGTTTGTGTCGGCCACTAGGGTCGCTTATCTTACTCACACAGCTACCTCATTGCGCCTCTTTTTTTCTTCTTTGCATCATGTGCTGTTTGGGGAGTGTTTTTTGGAAGGGCCATCCTGCGTGACACTGCAGTGCCACTCCTAGATGGGCCAGGTGTTTGTGTCGGCCACTAGGGTCGCTTATCTTACTCACACAGCTACCTCATTTCGCCTCTTTTTTTCTTCTTTGCGTCATGTGCTGTTTGGGGAGTGTTTTTTGGAAGGGCCATCCTGCGTGACACTGCAGTGCCACTCCTAGATGGGCCAGGTGTTTGTGTCGGCCACTAGGGTCGCTTATCTTACTCACACAGCTACCTCATTGCGCCTCTTTTTTTCTTCTTTGCGTCATGTGCTGTTTGGGGAGTGTTTTTTGGAAGAGCCATCCTGCGTGACACTGCAGTGCCACTCCTAGATGGGCCAGGTGTTTGTGTCGGCCACTAGGGTCGCTTAGCTTAGTCATCCAGCGACCTCGGTGCAAATTTTAGGACTAAAAATAATATTGTGAGGTGTGAGGTGTGAGGTGTTCAGAATAGACTGAAAATGAGTGGAAATTATGGTTTTTGAGGTTAATAATACTTTGGGATCAAAATGACCCCCAAATTCTATGATTTAAGCTGTTTTTTAGTGTTTTTTGAAAAAAACACCCGAATCCAAAACACACCCGAATCCGACAAAAAAAATTCGGTGAGGTTTTGCCAAAACGCGGTCGAACCCAAAACACGGCCGCAGAACCGAACCCAAAACCAAAACACAAAACCCGAAAAATTTCAAGTGCACATCTCTAGTGAATAGTGATTGGAATACGGTTGGTGTAATAAGCAAGACAATATATATTTCTAAAGAATGATATAGTTTCCTAAATTCTGAAGGTGTATCATATAATGTGCTCATAATATTTAATTTTATTTCTTTTTAACTTCCCCCTTGACGCTGGACATGCCCACTATCTGGAAAGTTTTGGGGGGAGGGTGCTGCTGCCATGGCCCATGGCTAGACCTTACACCTCTGGTGCTGCCCATGTGGGGCCACTAGTACAAATTTTTCCAGGGCCGCTCTTTGTTCCCAATCCGCCCCTGGCTGGGAGGCATTATTTGTGTAAATGGTACTGCTGGGGGGCATTATTTGTGTATCTGGCACTGCTGGGAGGCATTATTTGTGTATCTGGCACTGCTGAGGGGCATTATTTGTGTATCTGGCACTGCTGAGAGGCATTATTTGTGTATCTGGCACTATGTGGGGGGGGGGGGATTACTTGTAGTTATGAGGCCACACCCACTTTTGTGAGGCCACACCCACTTCTGCAGGAACTCGCGCGCATTGGGGGGAGGGGATAGCTCCTTCAGAGGTTTTATTTTCCGAAAGTAGCTCACACCCCAATTAAGTTTGGAGACCACTGGTCAAAACTGTATTAATTCTCAGGCTTCGGTGGCAGTTCCCCTGGGGTGCCCTCCATGAGGTGTACTGATTTATATATTTTAAATATATCCCATACTGGAAAGAAGCCGCAGTTTTGGTAGCCTGTGGAGTAAAATCCCACAGCTGTGCCTCTCACCCCAATTATGTACCCTAACAAGCGTACACTTGCCCATATGCAGCATGACATATGGGGGGGTGTGGACAACATATGGTTGAGACCAGTGCTGTAACTAGGCATTTTAGCGCTGTGTGCAAGAAACGACATTGGCGCCCCCACCCATGTAAGATAGGGGCAGTGCGCGCTGTAGGCGCGCAAAAAATATATAGGGGCGTGGCTTCATGGGGAAGGGGCGTGGTCACAAAATAATAGCAATTCATACTACGGTGCACAGTAGTCTACATTATTCAAACTACGCTGCACAGTAGCGCCACTACACCAGGTAGAGCCCCTTTTATACATTACAGCAGACAGCGTCCCCCTTTTTACACATTACAGCAGACAGTCTCCCTTTTAACACATTGCGGCAGCCAGTCCCCCTTTTTACACATTGCGGCAGACAGCGTCCCCTTTTTTACACATTACAGCAGACAGCGTCCCCTTTTTTAACATTACGGCAGACAGCGTCCCCTTTTTACACATTACAGCAGACAGCGTCCCCGTTTTTACACATTACGGCAGACGGTGTCCCCCTTTATACACATTGCGGGAGCCAGTCCCCCTTTTTACACATTGCGGCAGCCAGTCCCCCTTTTAACACATTGCGGCAGCCAGGCCCCCTTTTTACACATTGCGGCAGCCAGTCCCCATTTTTACACATTGCGGCAGCCAGTCCCCCTTTTTACACATTGCGGCAGCCAGGCCCCCTTTTTACACATTGCGGCAGCCAGACCCCCTTTTTACACATTATGGCAGACGGTGTCCCCGAGAGAGAGAGAGAGAGAGAGAGAGAGACATACTTACCATCTCCCTGCTGACAGGCTCCTCGTGCAGCTCCCTCGGTGCAGGCATGTGAGAAGGAGGAGGAGGGAGGGGGACTGGAGCCGCAGCAGCACTATTTCATTGGTAGTAAGCGCCGCTGCAGCATCCCCCTCTCCTTCTGTATTGGCTGCCCGGCGCTGCTGTGGATGCTGGGATGGAGGAACCGCATCCCAGCATCTACAGCAGCGCCGGGCAGCCAATACGGAAGGAGAGGGGGATGCTGCAGCGGCGCTTACTACCAATGAAATAGCGCTGCTGCGGCTCCAGTCCCCCTCCCTCCTCCTCCTTCTCACCTGCCCGGCGCTGTAGCTCTCCTCCACAGCGCGGCGGCGGCGCACGGCGCAGACTTCAGAGGCATGTAATGAGTCAATTTGACTCATTACATGCCGCTGGCCGTGCGCCCTCAGGGCAACTGCGCTGTGTGCCAAGCCCACTTGGCACACACGTAGTTACGGCCCTGGTTGAGACCATTAGGGATGAGGAATATTATATATATGTATATATATATATATTTTGCAGGTTGAGTATCCCTTATCCAAAATTCAAAATCCCACATTTTTGGGTCCCCTACTGAGATAATGACATATATATTATATATTATGTATATATATTATATATTATGTATATATATATATATTTTATTCTGTAGATATGTAATATAATATATATGTATTGTATATGTGTCATTATCTCAGTAGGGGAACCAAAAATGTGGGATTTTGAATAAGGGATACTCAACCTGTATATAATAAATGCCTTCCCACTGTGTAGGGCGTTTAAACTCCTTATTTGGGAAATCCTGAGTACACCCAGAGATATTCTCCACATCCCTAAAGAGTTACTAAATTGGCAAAGGTTGTGTTATCTGTCCCTGGTACAACCTCCATAAAGGCTGATTGCGGATTGAGACTTATCTCTAATATTGTACACTGCTGCAGGTGGGACTCGGAGACCCACTATTGCGTAGATCTCTGGGGCTATTGTAACGTGGTCAGGCTCCTTACTTGATGATTTAGATTCTATGTGTAGAAGTGACATGTACTTGTTTCTATGTCACATACAGGATTCTACAGGATTCACGGCTGGATGCCATGAAGGAGATTGGCCTGCATAACGCAGGGCCACTGCTCTGGCAGTTTCGACACGCAGGGGACGATGGCTACACCAATGGTCTGCGGATACGGAATCCAAGAAGGGTATGGTGAGTCAGCCCTTCACGGGTGAGACCCTGTTGAGATGCTCGAGATACGTGAATATCTGAGCCAACTGTGGGTAAGTGGACATCTCTTCCTTCTGCAGCAGCACGGACCAGGATATTAGATCCTACACCTATACTACAATCCCTTCAAACTGCAAGTTTTACACATAAATCCATGGGTTCCTCCGCTTACTTTAGAGGACATTGGGGAAATTCCAGAAAACCTGCACCGCCAGGTTCCTGGGAACGGATTTCGGTTTCGGTATTCTCAACACCTTCGTTTTGAAGGTGAATCTCACGGCCTGGGGATCAAGCAGGTGGGAGTGAGACTAAAAAGATTTCAGTAAAACATCTAGGCGATATCCTGCCTAGTACCCTGGGAAACGTTAGGCTGCCAAGGGTTACAAACTGGAGTTTCTAGTACTCCCGCCTCCCAGATCCTTCAAATCAGCTATTCTAATATTTGACAAACACGTCATTATTCCAGTTCCACCTAGTTTACGTAACAGGGGTTACTATTCGAACCTAAGGTCATTGAACCCCTACTGGTGGGTGTTCAATTCAGGATGGAGTCTAAGGGGGTCATTCCGACCCGTTCGCACGCAGCGGTGCAAATGGGACGGAACTGTGCATGAGCGGTGTGTGCATTGCGCCCGGGCAACAACGCGCACAGCGAAAAAAGAAGACGCAGCGCCGATTGCAAGATGATTGACAGCAGAGATGTGTATCGGGGCAGATACTCACCGTTGGAGGCAGTTTTTGAGGAGTGGTCGTCCGAACGCAGGCGTGTCCAGGCAAACGGAGGGCGGATGTCTGACATAAAAGCCGGGAGGAACGTTGCTGGATCTGTGACATAGGGTAAGTAGCTCCAGCCTTACTCTTCCACTGCACAAAACTTTTTAAGCTAAGCAGGGCTGCACAAGCGAACGCAGCCCTGCTAAGCTAAAATACACTCCCCCATAGGCGGGGATTAGTTGATCGCACCTGCAGCAAAAAGTTGCTGGCTGTGATCAACTCGGAATGACCCCCTAAGAGCGGTGATCTCTGGTAGAGATATAGGGGTGTTCCTGGTATCCCGGAATTTCAGGGATGCGTACCTTCACATTAAATCGGGCCGCCTCTCTAGGCCTGTCCTGCGTTGCACTACAACTATGTCACTTCCAGTTCCAAATGCTGCACTTGGCTTCTACGCATCACTGGGGGTGTTTATCAAGGCCATGGCAGCGATTATGCTCCTGCTCCACAGACCAGGAGTGGACATAGTTCCATATATGGACAACCTTAACATCTTCCAGGGAGATGTTGTTACTGAGGGTTGCTCTCTCAAATCACCTGTCCCGGAATTGTGGGTGGATCCTGAAGTTTCCGATTTCACATTTGGAGCCGACAAGGGGCGTTCCTTCCTGGGGATGATTCTCGACACGGAAATGCAGAGCATGGGCAATATTTACTAATATTCGTGTTTGAGTCGGTTTGTGTAGTGTTTAAACTTGTTTTGTATCGGTTGCATTTTCATGCAACTTTTTGAAACTATATACGCAAAGTTACGAAGCAGTCGACTTTATGGTTTTCGTGTTTTCTCTAACGTCCTAAGTGGATGCTGGGGACTCCATAAGGACCATGGGGAATAGCGGCTCCGCAGGAGACTGGGCACATCTAAAGAAAGCTTTAGGACTATCTGGTGTGCACTGGCTCCTCCCCCTATGACCCTCCTCCAAGCCTCAGTTAGATCTCTGTGCCCGAACGAGAAGGGTGCACACTAGGGGCTCTCCTGAGCTTCTTAGTGAAAGTTTTAGTTTAGGTTTTTTATTTTCAGTGAGACCTGCTGGCAACAGGCTCACTGCATCGAGGGACTAAGGGGAGAAGAAGCGAACTCACCTGCGTGCAGAGTGGATTGGGCTTCTTAGGCTACTGGACATTAGCTCCAGAGGGACGATCACAGGCCCAGCTTGGATGGGTCCCAGAGCCGCGCCGCCGGCCCCCTTACAGAGCCAGAAGAGGTCCGGAAAATCGGCGGCAGAAGACGTCCTGTCTTCAACAAGGTAGCGCACAGCACTGCAGCTGTGCGCCATTGCTCTCAGCACACTTCACACTTCGGTCACTGAGGGTGCAGGGCGCTGGGGGGGGGCGCCCTGAGACGCAATAAAAACACCTTGGATGGCAAAAAATGCATCACATATAGCTCCTGGGCTATATGGATGCATTTAACCCCTGCCAGAATACATAGAAAAACGGGAGATAAGGCCGCCGATAAGGGGGCGGAGCCTATCTCCTCAGCACACTGGCGCCATTTTCCCTCACAGCTCCGTTGGAGGGAAGCTCCCTGGCTCTCCCCTGCAGTCACTACACTACAGAAAGGGTTAAAAAAGAGAGGGGGGCACTAATTAGGCGCAGTATTAACTATACAGCAGCTATAAGGGGAAAAACACTTATATAAGGTTATCCCTGTATATATATAGCGCTCTGGTGTGTGCTGGCAAACTCTCCCTCTGTCTCCCCAAAGGGCTAGTGGGGTCCTGTCCTCTATCTGAGCATTCCCTGTGTGTGTGCTGTATGTCGGTACTTTTGTGTCGACATGTATGAGGAGAAAAATAATGTGGAGACGGAGCAGATTGCCTGTAATAGTGATGTCACCCCCTAGGGGGTCGACACCTGAGTGGATGGACTGTTGGAAGAAATTACGTGACAGTGTCAGCTCTGTATAAAAGACAGTGGTTGACATGAGACAGCCGGCTACTCAGCTTGTGCCTGTCCAGACGTCTCATAGGCCGTCAGGGGCTCTAAAGCGCCCGTTACCTCAGATGGCAGATATAGACGCCGACATGGATACTGACTCCAGTGTCGACGGTGAAGAGACAAATGTGACTTCCAGTAGGGCCACAAGTTACATGATTGAGGCAATGAAAAATGTTTTACACATTTCTGATAATACGAGTACCACCAAAAAGGGGTATTATGTTCGGTGAGGAAAAACTACCTGTAGTTTTCCTGAATCTGATAAATCAAATGAGGTGTGTGATGATGCGTGGGTTTCCCCCGATAACAACTGATCATTTCTAAAATGTTATTGGCATTATATCCTTTCCCGCCAGAGGTTAGGGTGCGTTGGGAAACACCCCCTAGGGTGGATAAAGCGCTCACACGCTTGTAAGGGCTCTACCCTCGCCTGAGATGGCCGCCCTTAAGGATCCTGCTGATAGAAAGCAGGAGGGTATCCTAAAAGGTATTTACACACATACTGGTGTTATACTGCGACCAGCAATCGCCTCAGCCTGGATGTGCAGTGCTGGGTTGGCGTGGTCGGATTCCCTGACTGAAAATATTGATACCCTAGATAGGGACAGTATATTTTTGCCTATAGAGCATTTAAAAGATGCATTTCTATATATGCGTGATGCACAGCGGAATATTTGCCGACTGGCATCAAGTCTAAGTGCGTTGTCCATTTCTACCAGTAGAGGGTTATGGACACGTCAGTGGTCAGGTGATGCGTATTCCAAACGGCATTTGGAAGTATTGCTTTATTAAGGGGAGGAGTTATTTGGGGTCGGTCTTTCAGACCTGGTGGCCACGGCAACAGCTGGGAAATCCACGTTTGTACCCCAGGTCGCCTCTCAACATGAGAAGACGCCGTATTATCAGGCGCAGTCTTTTCGTGGACAAGCGGGCAAAAGGTTCCTCATTTCTGCCCCGTGACAGAGGGAGAGGAAAAAGGCTGCAGAAATCAGCCAGTTCCCAGGAACAGAAACCCTCTCCCGCCTCTGCCAAGCCCTCAGTATACGCGGGGGCTTTACAAGCAGAATCAGGCACGGTGGGGGGCCCGTCTCAATGAATTTTAGCGCGCAGTGGGCTCACTCGCAAGTAGACCCCTGGATCCTTCAGGTGATATCTCAGGGGTACAAATTAGAATTCGAGACGTCTCCCCCTCGCCGTTTCCTAAAGTCGGCTTTACCGATGTCTCCTTCTGACAGGGAGACAGTTTTGGAAGCCATTCACAAGCTGTATTCCCAGCAGGTGATAATCAAGATACCCCTCTTGCAACAGGGAACGGGGTATTATTCCACACTGTTGTGGTACTGAAGCCGGACGGCTCGGTGAAACCGATTCTAAATCTAAAATCTTTGAACACTTACATACAGAGGTTCAAATTCAAGATTGAGTCACTCAGAGCAGTGATTGCGAACCTGGAAGAAGGGGACTACATGATGTCTCGGGACATCAAGGATGCTTACCTTCATGTCAAAATTTACCCTTCTCACCAAGGGTACCTCAGGTTTATGGTACAGAACTGTCACTATCAGTTCAGACGCTGCCGTATGGATGGTCCACGGCACCCCGGGTCTTTACCAAGGTAATGGCCGAAATGATGATATTCCTTCGAAGGAAGGGAATTTTAGTTATCCCTTACTAGGACAATTCCCTGATAAGGGTAAGATCCAGGGAACAGTTGGAGGTCGGTGTAGCACTATCTCAGGTAGTGTTGCGGCAGCACGATTGGATTTTCAATATTCCAAAATCGCCGCTTGTTCCGACGACGTGTCTTCTGTTCCTAGGGATGATCCTGGACACAGTCCAGAAAAAGGTGTTTCTCCCGGAGGAGAAAGCCAGGGAGTTATCCGAGCTAGTCAGGAACCTCCTAAAACCGAGCCAAGTCTCAGTGCATCAATGCACAAGGGTTCTGGGTAAAATGGTGGCTTCCTACGAAGCAATCCCATTCGGCAGATTCCACGCAAGAACTTTCCAGTGGGACCTGCTGGACAAATGGTCCGGGTCGCATCTTCAGATGCATCAGCGGATAACCCTGTCACCAAGGACAAGGGTGTCCCTCCTGTGGTGGTTGCAGAGTGCTCATCTTCTAGAGGGCCGCAGATTCGGCATTCAGTACTGGGTCCTGGTGACCACGGATGCCAGCCTGCGAGGCTGGAGAGCAGTCACACAGGGAAGGAATATCCAGGGCTTATGGTCAAGCCTGGAGACATCACTTCACATAAATATCCTGAAGCAAAGGGACATTTACAATGCTCTAAGCTTAGCAAGACCTCTGCTTCAAGGTCAGCCGGTGTTGATCCAGTCGGACAACATCACGGCAGTCACCCACGTAAACAGACAGGGTGACACAAGAAGCAGGAGGGCAATGGCAGAAGCTGCAAGGATTCTTCGCTGGGCGGAAAATCATGTGATAGCACTGTCAGCAGTATTCATTCCGGGAGTGGACAACTGGGAAGCAGACTTCCTCAGCACGACCTCCACCCGGGAGAGTGGGGACTTCACCCAGAAGTCTTCCACATGATTAAAAACTCGACAGGTATTGCGCCAGGTCCAGGGACCCTCAGGCAATAAGCTGTAGACGCTCTGGTAACACCGTGGGTGTACCAGTCAGGGTATGTGTTCCCTCCTCTGCCTCTCATACCCAAGGTTCTGAGATTGATAAGATGGAGAGGAGTAAGCACTATATTCGTGGTTCCGGATTGGCCAAGAAGGACTTGGTAACCGGAACTTCAAGAGATGCTCACGGAGGATCCGTGGCCTCTACCTCTAAGAAGGGACCTGCTCCAGCAAGGACCCTGTCTGTTCCAAGACTTACCGCGGCTGCGTTTGACGGCATGGCGGTTGAACGCCGGATCCTGAAGGAAAAAAGGCATTCCGGATGAAGTCATCCCTATCCTGATCAAAGCCAGGAAGGATGTAACCGCAAAAACATTATCACCGCAATTGGCGAAAATATGTTGCGTGGTGCGAGGCCAGTAAGGCCAGACGGAGGAAATTCAACTGGGTCGATTCCTACATTTCCTGCAAACAGGAGTGTCTATGGGCCTGAAATTGGGGTCCATTAAGGTTCAAATTTCGGCCCTGTCAATTTTCTTCCAAAAAGAACTAGCTTCAGTCCCTGAAGTTCAGACGTTTGTAAAAGGGGTACTGCATATACAGCCTCCTTTTGTGCCTCCAGTGGCACTTTGGGATCTCAATGTAGTTTTGGGTTCCAAAAGTCACATTGGTTTGAACCACTTAAATCTGTGGAGTTAAAATATCTCACATGGAAAGTGGTCATGCTGTTGGCCCTGGCCTGGGCCAGGCGCGTGTCAGAATTGGCGGCTTTATTCTGAAAAAGCCCTTATCTGATTTTCCATTCGGACAGGGTGGAATTGAGGACTCGTCCTCAGTTTCTCCCTAAGGTGGTTTCAGCGTTTCACCTGAACCAACCTATTTGTGGTGCCTGCGGCTACTAGGGACTTGGAGGACTCCAAGTTGCTAGACGTTGTCAGGGCCCTGAAAATATATGTTTCCAGGACGGCTGGAGTCAGGAAATCTGACTCGCTGTTTATCCTGTATGCACCCAACAAGCTGGGTGCTCCTGCTTCTAAGCAGACTATTGCTCGTTGGATTTGTAGTACAATTCAGCTTGCACATTCTGTGGCAGGCCTGCCACAGCCAAAAATCTGTAAATGCCCACTCCACAAGGAAGGTGGGCTCATCTTGGGCGGCTGCCCGAGGGATCTCGGCTTTACAACTTTGCCGAGCAGCTACTTGGTCAGGAGCAAATACGTTTGTAAAATTCTACAAAATTGATATCCTGGCTGAGGAGGACCTGGAGTTCTCTCTTTTGGTGCTGCAGAGTCATCCGCACTCTCCCGCCCGTTTGGGAGCTTTGGTATAATCCCCATGGTCCTTATGGAGTCCCCAGCATCCACTTAGGACGTTAGAGAAAATAAGAATTTACTTACCGATAATTCTATTTCTCATAGTCCGTAGTGGATGCTGGGCGCCCATCCCAAGTGCGGATTGTCTGCAATACTTGTACATAGTTATTGTTACAAAAATCGGGTTATTATTGTTGTGAGCCATCTTTCAGAGGCTCCTCTGTTATCATGCTGTTAACTGGGTTCAGATCACAGGTTATACGGTGTGATTGGTGTGGCTGGTATGAGTCTTACCCGGGATTCAAAATCCTTCCTTATTGTGTACGCTCGTCCGGGCACAGTATCCTAACTGAGGCTTGGAGGAGGGTCATAGGGGGAGGAGCCAGTGCACACCAGATAGTCCTAAAGCTTTCTTTAGATGTGCCCAGTCTCCTGCGGAGCCGCTATTCCCCATGGTCCTTACGGAGTCCCCAGCATCCACTACGGACTATGAGAAATAGAATTATCGGTAAGTAAATTCTTATTTTCCGATGTCGATGCCAGTCGGTTTTTTTTGGACCATTCTCGGCCGTCATTGTCATTTGCGTACGTCTTTTGGTTGTTTTTACCGGTATTTTTTCTAATTTAAACGCGGCAGGGTTTTTTTAAGACCCCGGCCGCATTTTAACTTTTAGTTTCGTTTTTCATCCCCGTTCGTGATTGGTTGTGTTTCAGATGTAGGAGTGTCTGTGCGCAACCATATAAATACGCCCCAAACCGTCCGCACCTCGTGGGTTTAGTTAGTGGTGAGGAGGAGGGAGGTTGTGCTGTGGAGGTAGGTGAATTTCTGGTTTGGTGAGGAGTGTTGGTAGCGATTTCTGAGTGTGGTATTGTGTTTGAAAGTCGTCTTGTCATTCTTGTAGTCTTGTTTTTTGTGGTTTTGTCTAATTTTTTGTCCAAGTTATTTTTCTTAATAGTCCCTTGTCAGTGTTTGTGTGTGTGTGTGTGTGTGTGTGTGTGTGTGTGTGTGTGTGTGTGTGTGTGTTGTGTAGTGGCAGTGGAGGAGTGTGTTGTTTGTCTATTTTTTTTTCAGTGTTAAGTGTTTAGACACACAATTATGTGTGACTCAGAGGTGGGTGAGGTGGAGGGTGTGAGTGAGGGGGAGGAGGTCGGTCAGGTGGAGGAGGTGGGTGAGGTTGCTGCAGCAGCCTCAAGTGACAGTCATAGTGACAGTCAGACAGCTCCGCAGCCACGCACCACTACTAAGACTGGGCGGAATGTAAAGTTTAGTTTTGCTGAAAACGTGGCATTGGTGCATGAGCTGATGAAGTATCAGCAGCAGCTATTTGGGCCTGAGTCCGCCAAGGTGCCAACACGGAGGAAGACGGTGTTGTGGGCGAAAGTTGTTGCTGCTGTCAATAGTGAGGGGGTGGTCAAGCGGACGGAGGACACGTGCCGCAAACGGTACTATGACATAAAGCGACGTGTCAAGTCCAAAATGGCCAAGGAGGCGAAGTCGGCTCGAAAAACCGGTGGTGGCCAGCCCTATATTGCAAAATATCTGGAGTATGAGGAGCCCATGCGGAGTGTAATACCTCTTGAAGTAGTCTCTGCAACCCATGTCCGGGATTCAGATAGGCCCAGGAAGAATGGTGAGCATGTGTATTTGCATTAAAATTCTATGACCTTATTTATTTTTTATTTTTTATTTTTAAATGTGTGTCATGTCACGTTGCATATTACTCCCATCTTCAAGTGTGTGTCAGCAAATACATTGTTTTGGGTAATGTTTTATACAAAAGCCAATGTAACATCTTACTTTATTGTATGTCATGTGTTTTTTTCCAGTATATTTTGCATGTGTAGTTTGGACTTGGTGTGTCATTGAATTGTCCTGCAATAATGTTTTCCTTTTGGACATTTTTTTGTTTTTTAATTTGGACTATGTTTTATATTTATGTTATCCATGTGCAGTGTTTCAAAAACAGTGGTTGTCATGTTAGAGGCTGGATTAGTGCAGGGGCGGATCCAGGAAAAAATGACAGGGAGGGCACCTTGTGCATGCCGAAGGCGTGCGGCCCCATGAAGGTGTGCGTGGCCTCACAAGAGCGCTCCTTTTTTATTTGATTACAGAGTATCTATATATATATATATATATATATATATATATATATTTACATACATATATATATATATATATATATATATACATATATAGCAGGGGTTCCACAAAAGTGGAGGGGGCACTCACTAGTAAATAACATATACAATTAAATAGCATAAAACATTCATGATTTTAATAGTCAGTTGCACCAATTCGCCTTTGATCGACGTTTCGACCCCTTGACCGGGTCTTTCTCAAGATAGGCAGGATCGGTAAACATTCACATCATTTTTCATTTTTCAAGGTATATACATAGTGTCCTCAATAGAGATCTAGAAAAAAGAGAGAACATAGGACCACTCTTAATGCCTCCCAGGCCCCACTGTTGCGCTTAGATCATATACTAACTAACACACGGCAACTTACACCGTGTGTGTATCAAATAAGATTAAACAAAATAAATAAAATAAATTAATGAAACAAAATAAATTAAAAAATAATAATAAATAAATAAAGTAAACCAAACGCCCAGTGGATAATATCCTACTACAGTGACCACCACAGTGACTCCATATACCAAAACAAGCGAAGGCTTACGTTGAGGCCTCACTTAAGGGAAAAAGATCCCGATAATATCTATCCACTCAGCTGGTATGTTGCTCAAATCCTAAAAAACCAATGTGTACAAAATATCAGCAAATATTTAATTAGCAAAACCGAGGCGGGGTGGCCACCCGAAGAAGGGCGCGAAGGCGACGACGATAGATTCTGTTTTTAATTTGTCAGACTATCGATTAAGTGATTCCGAAATAGCACTTTTATCGAAAGGTCTGACATTTGTTCCGACAACTAAGCACAACAAATTTCAAAACACTGTTGAACTTTACAGATTTAGCCGTAACCTTAGGTTAAAGGAATTCTTTGGCGTCAAAACATCTGACACCAATACATCCAAATTTAAACAAAAGTCACAATTTGATCCCATGTCCGCTAATGCTAGTATTAAGACATTTACACGCATTGTTCAGAAGGACATTAATGAGTGTCAGGTACCCAAAATGTATGATAATTTATCCTCTGACGAGCGTACTGCATTGAAGAATCTACGTGATAATCCCTTTATAGTTATCCGCCCTGCGGATAAGGGAGGAGCAGTGGTGGTCCAAAATTGGACCGACTATGACAAGGAAATTCTGTCACAGCTATCGGACTCTAACACATATCTCAAATTAGACTACAACCCGGTAAAAGAGATTAAAACTCAGGTTGATGGATCTCTGACACGGGGATTTGAAAGTGGTTGGTTGGATCAGGAGTTATATGCCTATCTTACGGTTGATTATCCGAAATGTCCCATTATTTACACCTTACCAAAGGTGCATAAAACCCTTGATAAACCGCCTGGGAGGCCGATTATAGCGGCATAAGGGTCGGTGCTTCAGCCTCTAGCCATATATATTGATAGTATACTACAGCCCTTAGTATTGGATAACAGTAGTCACATTCGTGACTCCAATGACTTTCTTGAACTTATTCGGAATATCACCCTGTTAGACGAACCAATAATATTGGCAACCATGGACGTATGTTCGTTATATACAATCATTCCGCACGATCAGGGTCTGGAAGCGGTGGCAACAGCCCTACGGAAGTCGGTCAATCTTAAACAACCCATCGAGTACATTTTGGAGCTGGTTAAGTTGGTTCTAACTCTAAATCATTTTTCCTATAAGGATCAATTTTTTATGCAGCAATCAGGCACGGCCATGGGCTCAAATCTAGCCCCGTCATATGCTAATTTGTATATGGCACAATATGAGGAAACCAATATTTATCCGAAGTATGGTAAATTCATACGCCTGTATAAACGATATATTGACGATGTATTTATACTATGGACAGGTACTGAGCAGACTTTTGTCAATATGGTCGAAGATTTGAACCAACTAGCATCACCAGTTAGGTTCACGTACACTGTATCGACCAATGAGATTTGTTTTCTTGATATTAGGGTAATTGTTAGAGAGGGGAGATTTATAACTACCCTTTTTAGGAAGGCCACTGACCGTAATACCACATTTTTTGCCAACAGCCATCACCCTCCATCGTTAAAAGACAACTTACCGGTATCCCAATACCTCAGGGTGATGCGTATAAACTCGGAGACAGAAGCAATGAACACACAAATTACTGAGATGATGGCCAGATTCATTGAACGTGGCTATAAACGAAGGATCCTTGATGGATGCCTGAGGAAAGCCACTAGGATTTTTAAGGGAGAAGCTAGGGCTAGAAGAGATAACACCGGCAGGATGACATTCTCTACTACCTTTAATGGGATGTCTGGTTGTATTCGGAAATAAATCAATAAGCATTGGCCCATTGTGACCTCGGACACTACACTACCATTTACCCGTATGCCGACACCGATGATGGCATTTGGTAGGGGACCAAATTTAAGACAGCTTTTGATGCGCCCTACGGTGTTCCCAGATGAGAATCCTGATAAGTTCTGTGTTATGAAACAAAAACCTGGATGTTTCTCCTGTGGGGGTTGTGTGACTTGCAGGTCTATGGTGACGGGTCCTACTGTGATGCATCCCCAGACAGGGAAGAAAATACGTATCACATATCACTTACATTGTCGTTTAGACTATGTTATTTACATACTTATCTGTCCATGTGGTTTATATTATGTGGGGCTCACCACCAGGCCCTTTAGAGATCGAATGGCCAATCACCGTACTTCAATTCGCGCAGCATTTGAAACCGGAAGTACTGATAAACCAGTGGCCCGACACTTTTTTGAAAACAAACATCAGGTGTCTAGCATGAGATGCAAACTGATAGATTGGGTTCCACCTATACAGGGTGGTGGTGACAGAACTCTCGCGCTCAAGCAGCGCAAGAGTTACTGGATCTACACCTTGGATACGGTTTTTCCCAAGGGAATGAACGAATACAACCCACTAAATCTTTTTATCAAACGGTAAAAGGCCTCATATGTTGGGGTCACTCCTTGCTGATATGTCCCCCTAACTAAGGTTTATAATTTAGACCCTTGTGATGTTTTGTTGCTTGGGTTTGTTGAATCTACTCTTTGGCTTTTTATATTTTTTGGTTGATGGCGCCCCTGTTATCAGGGGTCCTTCGGTCAATTTTTGGTCTGACCAGGTGACCTTCAGTCTCCTGGGCTGGACCCTAAGGTTCTTGCCCCTGTTCTTATCTCCAACAGTTGATTTTTTGAGGAGTGCGAAGTTATTGTATTTATACATAATTGTGCCACTTTTTGAAATCATGTATTAGTTGTATAAGTATGTACATTATTCTAGTGTTACATCTCCCTGAGTATATATTGGTTTTACAATACTTGACGGTTATCTTTGGGGTTGTCTTGCCCCATAGGGATATCCTATATATTTTGATAATATGTTCATCTGATATTACTAGGGGGGATGGGATTGTTATGTTTACATGTAATAATTATTGTCTCTTTGTATTTTTATAAAATGTTATCTGTGAAATGTATGGTTAGACACTCATATGTCTAAACCTTATTGGGACAATACCAATTATGTATGTAACAAGTACTTTGGTGTTGGAGATGTGAGCGGTTGGGCTGGACCATTGTGGATGTTGTACCGCTTTAAGCCCTCAGGTTCCAGTGTTGCATGATGCTTTATGAGTGATACATACATGTATGTTTATATGTGTTATGTGTCCTTTATATATTTACACATTTATATATTTATTTTGATTTGTATTTATATTTATTTTTATTTGTATTTCTGTTTCATTTTACTTTACTTATTTTTATTTATATTATACTTAATTTGTATTCTTATTTCTTTCTATTTACATTTATTATTATTATTTCTTGGTTATTTTACTTTATTAGTTTTTATCTATTTTTCTTTAGCCTATATATATTCTCTATTCCATATTTCCTATTCCCTATTTGTGATAGTGAGCCCAGTGAACATATTACACAGGATCCTGTTAGCTTATTGCACCACCACTTGGCGATGAGTGTATTTCTAGTCAGCTGTAGCGATGCGTCTCACCATTATCCGGTGGAACGCACACTTCCGGTGCATGACATGCATGACGTCTCGCGGATATAGTTTGGTGATGTGTTTCCGGTCCGTGAGACGCATGGTGCGTCCCGGACTATGGTGTGTAGCGGCGGCGGCGGTGTCGAATGCCGGGCACTCGCCTGCAGTTACGCGCAGGTGGGTAATGTTACCTAAAGATGTGGGGTGCCAACTCTGGTTTGACTTTGCGGGAATTTGATGACAGTGTGCAGCGGATGTGACGTTGTTGTTCATTTCCGGCCGCCTGGGTTTAAATCTTCCGTCGTTCAGACTACATGTGTAGAACCAGGTGCCCTCTGACTGTGTGAACATCGTAGTGTAAGTACCCACCGCTTAGGGGTTATCGACCCTGTCTGTACTGTTATTTTATTAGTGATTGATATTGGTACTGCATACTATTTATTTCAGTGATCATGTTTTGATATGTTGTGGAATCGAATAGTGGCACACCTGGACTCACTTAGACTGGAATGACTGCTGGCATATTAATTTGTGAGTAGTTGGTGTTTATCACTCTCACATGTTAAATTAGTATATCTGTAGTCTCCACTCTCACTTTTTTCCCCCTTTTGTGTTTATAGGATGACACTTGTGAATTATATTATATTGGAAGCCTACTCACATTTACCTGTGACGGTACAATTGCTGAGTACGTAGGTATTTATATATACATGTTTGTCGAGCTAAACTACATTGGTTTTGCTAATTAAATATTTGCTGATATTTTGTACACATTGGTTTTTTAGGATTTGAGCAACATACCAGCTGAGTGGATAGATATTATCGGGATCTTTTTCCCTTAAGTGAGGCCTCAACGTAAGCCTTCGCTTGTTTTGGTATATGGAGTCACTGTGGTGGTCACTGTAGTAGGATATTATCCACTGGGCGTTTGGTTTACTTTATTTATTTATTATTATTTTTTAATTTATTTTGTTTAATTAATTTATTTTATTTATTTTGTTTAATCTTATTTGATACACACACGGTGTAAGTTGCCGTGTGTTAGTTAGTATATGATCTAAGCGCAACAGTGGGGCCTGGGAGGCATTAAGAGTGGTCCTATGTTCTCTCTTTTTTCTAGATCTCTATTGAGGACACTATGTATATACCGTATATACTCGAGTATAAGTCGACCCGAATATAAGCCGAGATACCTAATTTTACCACAAAAAAATGGGAAAAATGACTGACTCGAGTATAAGCCTAGGGTGGGAAATGTACGGTGCCAGGGGTGTTCATGCTCAGGGTGTCATGCTCGTTGCCAGGGGTTTCATGCGGTAGGTGTTATGCTTGTTGCCAGGGGGTAATGCTTGTTGCTAGGGTTGTGCCCCCAGTGCCACATATACCCCCAGTAACAGATATCCCCCCACAGTGCCAGATAAAAACATGCTGCCGTTGCTTTGCCCCCAGTAGTTATGCCCCTTCTTTGCCCCCAGTAGTTGTGCCCCCTTTCATTGCCCCCAGTAGTTGTGCCCCCTTTCATTGCCCCCAGTAGTTGTGCCTCCTTCTTTCTTTGCCCCCTGTTGCAGTGCCCCCTTCTTTCTTTGCCCCCTGTTGCAGTGCCCCCTTCTTTCTTTGCCCCCTGTTGCAGTGCCCCCTTCTTTCTTTGCCCCCTGTTGCAGTGCCCCCGTCGCCGCTTACAAACACACAAACACACACAAAAACAATACTTACCACTGCCCCGCTCCTGCTTCCCGACCGCTTCTTCTGCTGCTGCGCTGCTCCGCTCCGTCCGTCCGCTCGCTCCATCCGGCCGCACGCTCCGTCCGGCCGCCGCTCTGTGCGGCCGCCCGCTCCCCGGCACCTGATCATCTCTATGGGAGAGACGTCATGACGTCTCTCCCATAGCAACGCGCACAGACACTAGAGGTCAATAATGACCTCTAGTGTCCGTCCTGGAGCCGGCTGCAGCGGACGCCCACACAGCCCACGGCGTCTGCTGCAGCCATTGACTCGAGTATAAGCCGAGGGGGGCTTTTTCAGCACAGAAAAATGTGCTGAAAAAGTCGGCTTATACTCGAGTATATACGGTACCTTGAAAAATGAAAAATGATGTGAATGTTTACCGATCCTGCCTATCTTGAGAAAGACCCGGTCAAGGGGTCGAAACGTCGATCAAAGGCGAATTGGTGCAACTGACTATTAAAATCATGAATGTTTTATGCTATTTAATTGTATATGTTATTTACTAGTGAGTGCCCCCTCCACTTTTGTGGAACCCCTGCTATGTATTTGTGGCTGACTGAGTCAGTTCCACTGGGTGCACCCTGAACATGTTTCTATGTATTTTTTGATGTGAGTGCGGATCTCCAATGATATATATACATATATATATATATATATATATATATATATATACATATATATATATACATATATATATATATATATATATATATGAACATATGACCAAGAATAAAATATATTAAAATATTAAAATTTAGCCAGCCTTACATTTGTGGTTATGCTGCTGGCGGGCAGTACTGTTCAATTGGAGACCAAGAGCTGGCTTCTCTCGGCCTCTCCTCCAAGGACGCAAACATAGCTACAGCCTCCGGGGCTCCACGCATCTCTCCTCCTTCTTTAGTGCAGCCTGCGGCGCGCCAATGACTGAGCCGCAGGCTTGCTGAGCCGGACAGCAATTGGACAGCTGAGCCGCCGCTAAGCTGCCCTGACTACCGCTCTTAGAGCACTCTTAGTCAGGGCAGTTGAGCGACGACTCAGCTGTCCAATTGCTGTCCGGCTCAGCAAGCCTGTGGCTCAGTCATTGGCGTGTCGCAGGCTGCACTGAAAAAGGAGGAGGACGTCAGGGACAGGGCAGCGGTGCTGGGGAGCCGGGACACGTAAGTGCAGCGCCGCAGATCGGATTGAAGAGAGATCCGATCTGCGGCGGGGGGCCCTTTTAGATTGGGCGGCCCGGGGTACTTACCCCCAGCGCCCCCCCCCCCCCCTTAATGCCGCCGCCGCTGCCAGACCCTTCATCGCGGCGGGCGCCGTCTGCGCCGCCGCTTCTTTTTAAAAGGGACTGCTCTGTTGTTGTTTTTAAAGTGCCAGACATGACAGGGGGGGCACGGGCCCGCGTGCCCCTCCCCCCCCCCCTGGATCCGCCACTGGAGTAGTGGAAAGTGGTCTGGAAACCACTTACATGTGTAATGTCATTATTACAGAATGTAATATTTTTTATTTAAAAAAACACTATTTGTTTGTTCAGTTTGAGTTTGTATTTGTACCGTGACACAACACTGCAGTGTAATTTTTTTTTTTTTTTTTTGGCTCATATAGTGGTAATGTGTGTTTGGAGTGCCACATCACAGAGCAATTTATATATTGCATCTGTAATATTTTTCCTTTCATTACAAAATGAAGATGTGTGTGTTTGTGGTTGTTAATGTATGTATTTTTGCTTGTGGCCTATGTCAGTGTCCTGTACATGTTTTCCTGTGTTGAACTTTCCATAGTGCATATGGCTATTGGACAATGTTTATTGTTTTATGTAGTGGTTTTTTTGATTCCGGTCCTTATGTTTTTCATAAAAAATAAAGCAAGCATTTCTTAAAGAATACATGTTTATAAGCATAATGGGTGGATGTATCAACAATAGCATGAACACATGAGTGTTTTTTGTTTTTTTACAGTGTTTGAAAAAAGCAGTACTACTCGTCCTCCAGTAACTCCCAGCACATCTGATGATGATGACGCTGCGGAAGCAGGTAAAGTGTCCATTGTAGTATAGGGTATGTTTGTAAAGGAATGGCCATAACAAAATTTCACTTTCATTAATAGGTCCATCAAAAGAAGTCTGGAGCAGCAGAAGTGGGACTTCTGTAAGACATCACCACAAAAAACCTGTGGCAGCAAAGAAAGCAAGGTCTGATGTCCAGGGCCAACCACAGCAGGCTACCCCGCCACGAAGATTATCGACAGTATGTTCGGTCCCCCCACTCCAAATTTTGGACACACCTCCAAGACGTCATCCACACTCCCCTCATCTTGATTGTGAGTATCAAACTGAAATAAATTTAAACAATTTTAGATCGTAATCAAACTTTTTCTTAACCGCATTAAGTTAAAACACATCAAAAACTTATATACTTACCGAAGTAAGTAAAACATGAAATGGAATCCAAGCAAAATGGCCTTGTCCACATCCAGTAAAGATATGTATGTCCACTTGAGCCATACAGTAGCACATTGTGTGTAAGATGCTGCAACAGAAACTCATGTTTAATGTTTGCAAATAGTAAGGTTGTCTATCAAATTTTCACATGTGTGTTTGAGCTCACATTGCCAAATACATATAAAAACATTACTATGTTTGTTTTAGAAAAGCTATAAGGTAACACATTATGGATTACAATGTGTTTTTATGGTGGAATATGTCGGATCTACAATAAAACTAAAGTGTTTGCTTTCACAATTAAGTAACCAGACACATTTGCCACAAACAGCCATATGTATGTATTTAAGTTATGAGTGATGATGTTGCTAGGCAGTATATCTGAAAGCAACAGTGAATGACATGTGTTCCATGTGTAGTGATTTGTTTTCATTTATCAAACATATGGATAGCTAACGGCGAATTTTTCCACATTTCAGCTTCTAGTCCTGGTAACAGCATCCCTCCGCAACAACAGCAACACAGTGACATGGAGGAGACAATCATCTTAGAAATGCAGCCATTATGCCAAGGAATCAGCCCCCCAGCCCCTGTGAGTACACCACCACAGCAAAGCACACCACCACCACAACACAGCCCAACAACACCAGTAACACAAGGCCCTGATCAGGTGTTTTGGACTATTTGGGCTAGACAGCAGGCCACTAATGAAGATTGCCTGCGTAGGCAGACACAAATGTTTGCAAGCCTACCATGTCACCTCAGAAGAATAACCAGAAATCTGAGTAGACAAAATGAACAAACAACCAGAATTGGCAATACCATGGAACTCATGCGTACAGACATTACACAGGTCATGGGCAACTTACAGCGCATAATGGAAGAACAGCACAGACTAATGGAAGAACAGCACAGACAACAGCAAAGTTATATGAACATTTTTCAAAACAATCAAAAGATTCATGAAAGTTTATTTCGAATTGTAGACAATCAAAATGCTGCTACACGTGAACTCAATGCCACCCTCACTAACCTGAATGAAACACTCAGATCCATGCACCAACAGCAAACAAGCAGCAGTTCTGGTACGACTACTCCAAATATCACGCCAGTCTCATCACCACGAAGACGCTCCACCAGAGCACGACAACATGACAGTGCTAAAGGCAAAGGGCAGGACAAGCAGGCACCCAAAAAAAATTAACACAAAACAAACAAATTTTACATTTCTGAGAAGTAATTCAAAATAGTTAGTAAGTGTATGTTTGGCAAAATATATATAACACTTAGCTCCTTGAAAATTTATACAACATCATTAATTATAAGTGGTACAAACAACAGCATAAAATTTGTACGCACATTTATTCTTTACCATCTTGTTGTTGGAGCTGCACATACATGTTAGCAGGAAGTAACCACACCACTTGATTTTTTTCTAATCATTACTCTTTCTAGATTCCAATCATTCTCATATCCTGCAGCCAATCCACATTACAATGTGATTGTTAACTATTTTACCTTTCTTCTCTATACAACATTACAAGAATAACACAATTGAGTTGCGTAAAAAGCTTTTAATATGTTGTCATTGAATTGAGATAATTCATTGCCAAAATGAATGTCATTATTGTTGGGCCATGTTTGTGTGTGTTAAAAATGAGTAATCATGTTATTACACATGATGCAGAAACCCAAAAATAATACATTTTTAACCAAATAAATAATAATGTGTATAATAATGTGTATATGTGGCAAACTGTGTATTTACTTACAAATCGCAAGTTTACTGCAGCAAACATTACGAAATAAATTATTTTGGATGAGAGTAAGTTTGTGTCCCTTAAATATGATGGAGCATCACACATAGGGACACATGTATTCCTCAAGGCTAACATATTATATGTTGAGGACTGTTTATTTAGAACACAGGTTCTCAAACTCTGCCCTCAGGACCCCACACAGTGCATGTTTTGCAGGTCTCCTCACAGAATCACAAGTAACATAATTAGCTCCACCTGTGAACCTTTTAAAATGTGTATGTGAGTAATTCATACACCTGTGCTTCTACTGGGTTACCTGCAAAACATGCACTGTGTGGGGTCCTGAGGGCCGAGTTTGAGAACCTGTGCATTAGGACGTTACACACAATCATGAAGTAAAATACTAAATAAATTACTATGTGGATTATGTGTGCTTGTAATAAATTATCAGTGCAAGTTTACAAACACTTATCCAGACTTAATGCATGCCACTCATAATCTGTTGCTTTGATTTTTAAAATAAACACAATACACATGCGACATTAGTTTTGCATAAAGCGAGGGTATGTTTGTATGTCTCAAGGAGACAGACACATTTTGAGTAATGGTTTTTACAATAAAAATGGGCCAACATCTATTTATGATTACCCAACAAATGAAATAAGCAAACCAAACTTACCTTAGAAATAGCGAGTGATGAGCTCTTGCCTAACCTGCCTCCCTACATCTGTACTCCAAGTATCACCAGATGTCTCTAATTCCTCTGCTTGCTGGCTGCTTTCTTCATCCTCCTCCTCTTCCTCCTCAACATGTGGCAGATGTTGTTGCAAACACATGTTATGAAGAAAGCAGCAGCAGAACACAATTTGAGTCACCTTCGAGGGACTATACAACAAAAGGCCACCAGACTTATCCAGACACCGAAACCCAGATTTCAGCACACCAAAACATCTTTCTATCACATTCCGCGTGGACTTATGTGCATGATTGTAATTGTGTTCAGCAGGGGTATCAGGTCGGGACAATGGAGTTAGAACGAAGCCAAGAGAAACAGCCATATCCTCCATCACCTAAAAGACAGATATAGTAACGTGATTCATGTTAAGATACAGCAACACATAAGTAACACACTGTGGGGCAGATGTATTAACCTGTAGAAGGCATAAGGAAGTGATAATACCTTGATATGTGCAAGGTAATAAAGGCAGCGGACAATCTGTTCCTAAATGTTCATTTACATATTGGAGCTAATTGGCTGGTGCCTTTATCACCTTGCACATATCACTGGTTTCTCACTTCCTTATGCCTTCTACAGGTTAATACATCTGCCCCTGTATTTGGACAAAGTATACGCAGGCCTACACATATCAAATGACATACCCAGCAGCCATCCATCTGGCATTTGTCCGTCCTCAAACTTATCAAAGAGGGATGACTGGCTGAGGATGAAGGAGTCATGGCAGCCCCCCGGGAACCAGCAACAACACTCATTATTTTGAAATTTGCATCACAAACCACCTGCACATTTGTGGAGTGTTCTTGATGGCGATTAGTATATATGTGCTGCCTGCCACTAGGTGGTCTCAGCTGAATGTGTGTGCAATCTATGGCTCCAAGCACATTGGGCATGCCAGCCAGCTCATAGAAATCTACCCTGACGGCATGCCACTGAGACTCCTGGGTAGGGAAGCAGATTGAGGCATCGATGTGGGGCTGCAAAACAGCCAACACCTGTGTGTATATTTGAAAGAACAATAAACATGAGATTTTAGGACAGAACTGTCCACCGAGAAATTAAAACAAACAAAAAGAAGAAGAGGTAGTTAGGTATACATCACCTGGTTAATATTCTCGAAAATGAGGGCTGTGAGATTCCTATGACATCCCCAGACACAGCCTGAAAGCTACCAGTGGCCATAAAGTGCAACACAGCCAGGAGTTTGTGCAGGCCTGAGACAGAGCGAGAGCGTGCTGTCTCAGGGTCTAGGCCCAGTTTGACAAGGTCATACAGACGAAAAATGTTGTTACGATTTAGACGGAACATCTGTATGACCATATCATCGGACAATGCGTTCAAGTTTAAACGCCCCCTAAAAAAACGAGGCCTGCACAGCCTCCGCGGAACCTGTACAACCTGCTGACCATGTTCAGTTTGTTGGCCCTGGTTACTGACATGCTGATGTCTGAGTCTGAGGAATCCCACAGCACACAAAATGTCACTGGTCCACAGTCCTGCTGCCATTTCTGAATGTAGGTGGATTGAATTGGGCCTAACATCCTTTTATAGGCATCCGTATTCAGGTGTGATTGATTTTTGAGTTGAAACACATGTAAACACGCCTGAAAAAAGCAGGTCTATTTTTTTGCAGCTTTTTTTAACGATTCGCAAAAAAATACGACCGCATTTGAGCACTCAGAGACTAACACCCAAATACGAATGAATAGTGAATTCCCGTATTGTATGAAATAACAGCCGCGTTTGACCGATGGTCTATTCATTCGTATTTCTGAACTTTGCAAATCAAACCATTATGAATAGTCCAAACACTGCCGAGATTGGTGCTTAGAGAATTTCCGGATTGGGACTTAGAAAAAAAACACAAATCGGGCAAACTCGGATTTTTAGTAAATATAGGCCCATGTTTATACCGGTGGAGAAAGCGGTGGTGATCCACTCAATGGTACGGGATGTCCTGAAGCCAGCCCGGGTATCGGTTCATCAGTGCATCCGACTTTGGGGGAAGATGGTAGCCTCTTTCGGGGCTCGACAGTACGGAAGATTCCTTGCAAGGACTTTCCAACTGGATCTCCTGGTCAAATGATCGGGATCTCATCTTCATATGCACCAGCGTATATGCCTGTCGCCGAAGGCCAGAATTTCACTCCTCTGGTGGCTGCAAACTTCTCACCTTCTCGAGGGCTACAGGTTAGGGATTCGGAATTGGTGCTTTCTAACCATGGTTGCCAGTCTCAAAGGTTGGGGAACTGTCACCTAAGGGGAAAACTTCTAAGGAAAGTGGTCAAGTCTGAAATCCATCCTTCCGATAAACATTCTGGAGCTAAGGGTCGGGTACAGCAGCCTTCTGCAGGCGGCACATCTTTTTAAAGGTCAGGCCGTTCAGGTTCAGTCGAACAATGTAACGGCGGTGTCCTCCGCAGCAATCTTCATTCCGGGAGTGGACAACTGGGAAGCGGACTTCCTCAGCAGACACGATCTCCTTCCAGGTTACTGGAGCCTCCATCCGGAGGTTTTCATTGGGGTAATACGCCGATGGAGTATACCCACATGCAGTGGCGGTGGACGCCCTGGTAACTCACATGGGTGTTCTAGTCTGTGTATGTGTTCCCTACTCTTCCACTCATCCCAAGGATTCTCAAGCTCATAAGACATGAGTTCAGGCGTTCCTCATTGTTCCGGACTAGCCAAGAGGGGCTTGGTACGCGATCTTCCGGACTTCCTGCTGGAAGATCCGAGGCCTCTTCCTCTTCGCAAGGACCTTCTGCAACAGGTGCCGTCCACCCATCAAGACTTACAGCGGCTCGTTTGACGGCATGGAGGTTGAACGCTTGATATAAGCTCGGAAGGTCATTCCGAAAAAAGGTCATTCCTACTCTGCTCCAGGCTAGGAAGGGAGTAACGCCTCAGCATTACCATCGGATTTGGAAACAGTGTATCTCATGGTGTGAATCCAAGAAGTTTCCTATGGTGGAGTTTCAACTAGGATGGTTTCTCCTCTTTCTACAAGCAGGTGTTGATTTGGGCCTACACTAAGGGCCCCATAATAGTCCAAGTTTCGGCCTTGTTCACTTTCTTCCAGAAATAATTGGCTGCTCTCCCTGAGGTTCAGACTTGCTTGAAAGGGGTTCTGCACATCCAACCACTTTTTGTGGCTCCTACGGCACCGTGGGATCTTCATGTGGTGCTGCAGTTCCTGCAATCGATTTGGTTCAAGCCTGTCCAGGAGGTAGAGGTCAAGTTTCTTACTTGGAAGGCGGTCACACTGTTAGCATTGGCATTTGCTAGGCGTGTGTCGGGATTGGGGGCATTGTCCTACAAGAGCCCTGCTTGCTTTTCCATGAGGATAGAGCTGAGCTCAGAATGCATCAGCAATTTCTAACAAAGGTTGTGTCGGCTCTTCATATCGACCAACCTATTGTGGTGCCAGTGGCTACTGACTCCTCAATTCCCTCAAAGTCCTTGGCTGTTGTGGGGGCTTTGATGATTTCTGTGAAGAGAACTTCTCATCACAGACGGTCGGACGCTCTGTTTGTCCTTTATGATCCCAACAAGGTTGGGTGTCCTGCTCCTAAGCAGACGGTTTCTCGCTGGATCAGGTTTCTATCCAGCATACTTCTTCTACGACAGGATTGCCATGTCAAAATTCTGTTCAGGCCCACTCGGCCCGTAAAGTGGGTTCTTCCTGGACGGTTGTCTGGGGTGCCTCGGCTTTGCAGCTTTGCCGGGCAGCTACTTGGTCAGGGTCGAACACATTGGCTAAGTTCTCCAAGTTCGATACTTTGGCCTCTGAGGACCTCACGTTTGGTCAATCTGTTCTGCAGGAGCCTCAGCGCTCTCCCTCCCATACTGGGAGCATTGGTACATCCCCATGGTACTAAATGGAACCCCAGCATCCTCTAGGACGTAAGAGAAAATAGGATTTTAATTACCTACCGGTTAATCCTTTTCTCGTAGTTCGTAGAGGATGCTGGGCGCCCGCCCATCGCTTCGTTTTCCTGCATTGTTACTTGGTTACTTATTGGTTCAGCTGTTGCTGTCCCTTTTTCCTGCTGATTAGCATGGTTTCTTCTAGTCCCTGCTGGTTGGCATGGTTTCTTCATGTTGCCTGCTGCTTAGCATGGTATCTTCATGTTGCATGCTGGTTCACATGGTTTCTTCATGTTCCTGCTGGTTAGCATGATTTCTTTCATGTTGCATGCCGGTTGGCATGGGTTCTTCATGTTTCATACTGGTTTGCTTGATTTCTTCAAGTCGCACGCTGGTTAGCATGTTTTCTCCATGTTGCATGCTGGTCAGCATGGTTTTTCAATTCAGTGTGAGCTGGTGTGATTCTCACCACTATCTGTGTATTTCCTTTTCTCGAAGTATGTCGTCTCCTCGGGCACAGTTTCTAGACTGAGTCTGGTAGGAGGGGCATAGAGCGAGGAGCCAGCCCACACTATTAAACTCTTAAAGTACCAGTGGCTCCCAAAGGACCCGTATAAACCCCATGGTACTAAATGGAACCCCAGCATCCTCTACGGACTACGAGAAAAGGATTTTTATTTTTGTGGGGCAGTGTGGACGTTGTACAATGCTGTATAGAAAAGCATATATCTAGAACTCTGATACTAGATGAACAGTCTGTAACACTTAGCATTGTGTACTAGTACAATTTCTGTCTAACATGAATTGATTTAATTGCTACTCCCACTGCTTAGCCAGAGAAAGAACAGGACAATAGGGTACGGAGATGAAAACGTGTTGAAAGTTGAAAATAACATAAACTGTACGTCTCCAGCTGACCCTGTAGGAACATTGTGCATCAACTGAAAACATTTCAATCCCTGGTTCTCCGTCACCTAAAATTACATAATTCTCTATTGTCACGGAACAAATAAACAAATGTATCTCTTGCTTAAACAATAAAGATAAGACTGCAATTATCATGTAAAATAAAAGTTAAAAAAAAAATCCAGTTCTAAGATTTCCAAAATGTCATGTTAATGAGAAAAACAACTTCATTATCCTTCAGCACAGAATGTTTCCGGGCAGACCACCCTTGTTCAGGGCGATTTTATAGCTGCTTTCACACTTTTGTTTGTTGTGCGTTGCATCGGACAGAAGAAGACGTGAAGATGGGTCACTGCTTTTTTTCACTTTGTTTAATGTTCTCTTGTAGATGTCTTACAGATTTTCCTCTGTTCTCAGGACTCTGGAAAGTCACGGATCATCCCAGTGATTAGATCAGGCTACTGAAAGACGGTCTTCAGCTCTTATTGATTTACAAAACATGAGATTAATAAATAGAACGAAATTTGTGTTGACCTGAGGGCTGCATTTTGCTAGTTATGTTACATTGCTGCTCTGTTTAGTTCAATAGATTATTTGTATTTCTCTTTCTTACCGGAAAACCGACCGACGCTGTGAGTGAGGACTGAGGGCCTAATTCAGACCTGATTGTAGCAGATACTCAGACATGCGGAAGGGTCCGCCCAGCACAGGGCTAGTCCACTCCGCATGTCAGCCCCCCCCCCCCCCCCCCCCCCCCTCAGAAGTACGAAAGCATTGCACAGCGGCGATGCTTTTGTACTTCACGAGTAGCTCCCTGGCAGCACAGCTCCTGCGCACTAGCAGGGAGCTACCAGTCGCTGTGCTGGTCACAGTGGCTGCGTGTGATGTCATGCAGCTGCCTCGGCCCGCCCCCCGCACGGTCCGGGCACGCCTGCATTGCCCGGACCGTGCCCCCTAAACGATGCTCTGGTCTAGATGTATTGATTGCGACACATTTGCAGGCCTGTCCCGATGCATGCTTCCACTATAGAGACATCCTGCTGTGTCTCCTCAGTGTATATTAATGAGCTTCTTTATACACATGACAATGAGACTTAAGGGCCGTACTGATGGGGAGATTTCCCCAGAGATGTGTGCTGAGCGATCTAGCACAGACCGCTCAGCACACATCCCTCCCCCCGCTTAGCACAGCGCGATATGCATGCACCTGCATGCAGGCCAATCTAGCACCGGCGATAGTGACGCTCGGGACCGCACATCGCTATTGCCGGCACCCCTACACACGGAGCGATGTTCTAAGCAATCTAGTCAGATTGCTTAGAAATGAGCTGAACATCGCTCCGTGTGTACCCCCCTTTACTGTGGGCTTGAGATGGAGCAGCCACGCCCAGCCATGCGAGGGAAAATAAGCTGCATGGATTCTTACATTATGGTGTATTGTGTGTAGAATTTTGAGGGGAAGAATAAATTTCTGCTGTGGGGTACACTGGGCTCCACAAGTCTGGACAATGGGTGTATAGTAGGATCTTGATCCGAGGCATCAACAGACTCAAAGCTTTGACTGTTCCCAGAATGCACAGCGCCGCCTCCTATATCACCCCGCCTCCCAGCACAGGAGCTCAGTTTGTAAGTTGGTACTGCAGTAAGCAGGCACTTAACAGAGGGGCTGCTTCAAGCAGCCCTAAGAAAAGCTTTTTATGAGGTAAAAAGTGAAGACTTCAAGGGCAGCAGCGGTGGTAAATGTCTTCTGACATTCTCTGCTGCAGCTCCAGCTCTCCCCAGCGGCGCTGTACACTCCCGAGCCCTGGTTGCCGGGTACCTACAGCGGAGGCTCGGGTTTTCTTTCTGTTAGACACACACGGCTGGGGCTCTCCAGGATCGCGTGGCCGCGCTTCGGGAGGTGGTAAGTGGGTCCCGCTCGCGGGACCCGGTCTTTATCGCGATCCGGCGCGGTCAGTGGGAGGGGCGGGCCACGCGCGCTGGCGGTGGACACTGTGGCAGTACAGGCGATCCCACTAGATCACCAGGTCATGTGCGCAGGTCTGGTTTTCTCTCTAAACCACTTCTTATATCGCCCACAGTACCCGGTGGTTTTGCCAGCAAGGGGGATAAGGCTTAGACCTGAAGCCCCTCCCCCAGCCCCAGGACGCCATTTCCCGCAAATGTTCCCGCCCTGGAGCTGCATATCTGTTTCCTCACTCCCAGTCAGTGTCTGCGGCGCCATTATCCCTCAGCTCACTGTTCCTGGGACTGCTTGGGCAAAACCTCCTATGTAAAGCCGCCTGGTTGTCAGCGCTGTGCCTTTACATGACACTTAAGTATTCTACCTGCCTTTTTAGACAGTGATAGTTAAGAAAGAGTGCATTTAGTCAGGGTTTTATAGTACAATTACCCTGTGATATACATCCAGTTTCTTACTGTGTACTGTTATATCTACTGTTATATAGCTGTGTAAGCTAGTCCAGTGCAGTATTATTGTCTGTAATAACCTCTGCGTTGTACAAACTGTGACCTTCTGTGTGTGCATTGATAGCTGAGTGTTGTCCATCTCGTGTCTTTCACTCAACTTGCTATCCCTATATTCTATAACCTGAGGGGGCTTGATGCGTCAGGTGTTATCTAATATAGGATTTTCACAAAGATATACTGTATTACATATTTTTCTCTGTGATTTGGTCACCATATCTCTCCTTTATCTCTGCTAGTGCTGACTACACTGCGCAGGGGTTTGGGTTTGGGATATTGTGCTGCTGATAATTGTACTGTGTTACCTCATACTGCAAGTTATATCATGTCTGCTTCTGAGGGTAACGGTTCAGGGGCGGAACACACTGCTGGTGTTGCTGAAGCCACAGGCACATATGAGGAGAATATAGCAGCTGTGGGCCCTGGTTCTGGGGGCTCCTTGCCCCCCAGTGGGACTGTGGCAACGGAGGCACATACTGACCCACCGTGGGCCGCTTTTTCCACGCTTCTGCATACGCTAGTTCATAAACTAACACCCCCTATGGGACCCCCAATGCCGGTACAACCGTATGTGGGCCCTGCAGCTAACCCGCCGTGGGCGGACGATTTATCTGCTTAATTGAAAAAGTTGAACCAGTCCTTGGCTACTAAAAAGTCTGACCAACGCTAGTCTAAGTCCAAGAAGTCCTCTAAGTGAGCACTCGTCTCCTCACAATCCACTGCTGTCACCGACACCTCGTCTGATGAGGACGGCACTTACACTGACCCCACAGGTTCTGACTCAGATACGGCTGATGGGGAGGGTAGTTCACATGTGGATGTTCCTGACCTTTTGGAGGCTATTAAGTTAATTCTGCAGATTACGGATGATCCCCGAGCCATCCGTGCCTCCTAAGAAACCAGATAGGTTCAAGCGTCAGAAGGTGGTTAAACGGGTGTGGTTCATCAAATCGACAGTGTCTAGGTCGACAATGTTTAGGTCGACCACTATAGGTCGACAATCACTAGGTCGACATGGATGGAAGGTCGACAGGGTTTCTAGGTCGTCATGTGCTAGGTCGACAGGTCTAAAGGTCGACATGAGTGTTTTTTTTTTGGGGTGTCATTTTCTTCGTAGAGTGACCGGGATCCCAAATTAGTGCACCGCGTCCCCTCGCATGGCTCGCTTCGCTCGCCATGCTTTGGGCATGGTGCCTTCGCTCCGCTACCGCTTTGCTCGGCACACTTTACCGTTCCAATCGTAGTCCACGTGGATCGTTAAGTATGAAAAAATTCAAAAAAAGAATTTTTTTTAAAAAACTCATGTCGACCTTTAGACCTGTCGACCTAGCACATGTCGACCTAGAAACCCTGTCGACCTTCCATCCATGTCGACCTAGTGACTGTCGACCTATAGTGGTCGACCTAAACATTGTCGACCTAGACACTGTCGATCTTCAGACCGGATCCCGGTTAAACAGGTTTTACCTCACTCTGATCACCTAGTGAATATACGTCAGGAACCCTGGGAAAACCTGGGTACGAAGTTTGTGCCTCAAAAGAAGATGCTGGCTCGCTATCCCCTCACGCCAGAGCTGTCTAAGAATTGGGAAACTCCTCCTCCAGTGAACTCACATGTGGCTAGGATGGTGGTTTCCTCAGCTCTACCTGTCACTACCGTCACGTCTCTGAAAGAGCCTACGGATAAAAGTGTGGAGGGTTGTCTAAAAGCGATTTACACCCTCACGGGTGCTGCACAAAGGCCTACTATTGCAGCTTCATGGGCTGCTGAGGCTATTGAAGCATGGGCCTTGGAGTTAGAAGCTGAAATCTCCTCTGACCATGCTAGACAATGCTTGTCATATATTGTCACAGCTTCTCGATATATTAAAGAGGCGGCTTCTGATGCCGGTATCCTGGCAGCCATGGCCTCTACAACGTCAGTCCTGGCTCGCCGGATATTGTGGCTGAGATCCTGATCTGTGGATCTGGACGCTAGAAAAACCCTGGAGGTACTCCCTTTCAAGGGAGATATTCTGTTTGGGGAGGACTTAAATAAGATAGTGGCTGACTTGGCTACTGCCAAAACTGCCTGTCTACCTAATACCGCTCCTTCTGTGTCGAAGGCTAAAGGTACGTCCTTTCGCCCCTTTCGTCCTTCAGGTAAAGCAAAAGGTCAGGCGTACCATAAGCAGGCCCGCACTTCCAAACCTGGTAAGCCGAAGCCCAAAAGAGCCCGGGCTGCCCGTCAGCCAGCTGCCAAGACCGATAAGCCTGCCGCATGACGGAGCGGGCCTCCCCCTGGGGGATCCCAGGGTGGGGGGCCGGCTTCTAGGGTATACCAAGGAATGGTTGAAGACCACTTCAGATGCCTGGGTACGGGAAGTCGTCACTCAAGGTTATGCCATTGCCTTCAAAAACCGACCCCCTCATCGATTTTGCCAGACAGACGTCCCTTTGGACCAGACAAAGGCAAAAACTCTACACTCTGTGGTACAGACCCTCCTGGATACAGGAGTCGTAGTACAGGTGCCTCTTGCTCAGAGGGGCCGGGGGTACTATTCTCCACTGTTTCTAGTCCCGAAACCGAATGGGTCCTCCCGGCCCATTCTCAACCTCAAGGCATTGAACAGGTTTGTGAAGATTTCCAAGTTCCGTATGGAAACCCTTCGCTCTATAGTTCTGACCTTGGAACCTGGGGACTACATGGTCTCCTTGGACATACAGGATGCTTACCTGCATATTCCTATAGCAGTGTCACATCAACAATACCTGAGGTTTGCTATTGGCAATGGCAACATCCATTACCAGTTTCGGGCATTACCTTTTGGTTTAACAATGGCTCCGCGAGTCTTCACCAAAGTTATGGCGGTAATGACGGTGGTACTCCGCCGTCAAGGGGTCAGGATACTGCCGTATCTGGACGACTTGTTAATCCTGGCAAATTCCCCAGATCTTCTCCTGTGTCATCTGGATATGACGGTCCGGTTTTCTTCAAGCCCACGGGTGGCTTATCAACTGGAAGAAATCCTCCCTGGTCCCTGCTCAGAGCATGGTGCACCTGGGAGCGCTGTTGGACACTCACAACCAGAGGTTGTTCTTGTCTCAGGAGAAAGTCCTGAAGCTTCAGGACAGGATTCGTTGCTTCCTTTCTCGTCCGCAAGTGTCGATACATTCGGCAATACAGGTGCTGGGCCTCATGGTGTCAGCATTCAACATGGTGGAGTATGCTCAATTCCATTCTCGCCCCCTCCAGAAGCTGATTCTAGCCAAGTGGGACGGCCTGCCTCACCGGATCAGGTCTCAAATGATCTCATTGACTCCGGAGGTCCGTCTGTCGCTGCTCTGGTGGCTCCAGGACCAACAATTGTGCAGGGGCCGTCCCTTCTGGATATCCAACTGGGTCCTGTTGACGACAGATGCCAGTCTAAGAGGTTGGGGCGCGGTGCTGGAGCAGCACTCCTTACAGGGTCAGTGGATCAAGGAGGAATCTCCTCTCGATCAACATTCTGGAGTTGCGGGCGGTCTTCAATGCGTTGAACCTGGCCCAGCATTTAATTCAGAACCGTCCTGTTCAAGTACAGTCGGACAACGCCACCACAGTGGCTTACATAAATCATCAAGGCAGCACTCAAAGCCGTTTGGCAATGAAGGAAGCCTCACGGATTCTACAGTGGGCAGAACGGCATCTACTGGCAATATCGGCAATATTCATTCCGGGAGTCCTGAATTGGGAAGCGGACTTTCTCATTCGTCAGAACGTGCATGCCGGCGAGTGGGGCCTCCATCCAGAAGTGTTTCAACTCCTTGTGGAAAGGTGGGGTCTTCCAGATGTGGATCTGATGGCATCTCGACACAATCACAAGGTTCCGGTCTTCGGAGCAAGGACAAGGGATCCTCAAGCAGCATTCGTGGATGCGCTGGCGGTGCCGTGGAGGTTTCGGCTATTGTACGTGTTCCCTCCGGTGTCACTCCTGCCCAGGGTAATTCGGAAGTTCAAGCAAGAAAAAGGAAATCTGCTTCTCACAGCTCCAGCATGGTCCAGACGGCACTGGTTCTCAGACCGGCAAGGCCTATCGTCAGAGCATCCACTTCTACTTCCACAACGCCCAGACCTCCTCGTTCAGGGCCCTTGTGTCTACCAGGACCTAGCCCGGCTATCTTTGACGGCGTGGCTCTTGAAGCTTCCGTCTTGAGGGCTAAGGGTTTTTCTGAAGAGGTCATTAAAACTATGTTGCGGGCCCGGAAACCGGCTTCTGCTCGGATTTACCATAGGGTCTGGCATTCATACTTTGTTTGGTGTGCATCTAACTATTATGACGCTTCCAAGTTTAGTACAGCCAAACTTTTGGCTTTTCTGATGCAGGGCCTAGATTTAGGCCTGCGTCTGGCCTCCCTCAAGGTTCATATTTCTGCCTTGTCGGTGTGGTTTCAGAGAAAAATTGAGACTTTACCTGATGTTCATACTTTCACTGTGTTGCGTATCCAACCTCCCTATGTTCCGCCTGTGGCTCCTTGGGACTTGTCAGTGGTGTTGGAGGCGTTGCAGGAGCCTCCATATGAACCTCTTGGTTCAGCTGACCTTAAGTGGCTTTCCCTTAAGGTGGTGTTCTTGCTGGCTATTGCCTCTGCTAGAAGAGTGTCGGATCTGGGTGCCTTGTCTTGTAGTTCCCCATATCTGATTTTTCACCGTGACCGGGCGGTTCTTAGGACTCGTCCCGGATATTTGCCTAAGGTGGTTTCTTCATTCCACCTTAGTCAGGAGATTGTGGTTCCAGCCTTTGTCTCTCCTGATTTGTCTCCCAAAGAGCGGTCTTTGGATGTGGTACGGGCTCTCCGTATCTATGTGAAGAGAACTGCTTCTATTCGAAAATCTGATTCTCTCTTTGTTTTGTTTGGATTTCACAAATGTGGCTGGCCTGCTCACAAGCAGACCCTGGCCAGATGGATTAGAATGGTGATTGCACATGCTTATGTGAAGCCTGGTCTGTCAGCTCCTGCTCACATTACGGCCCATTCTACTCGGTCTGTTGGACCTTCTTGGGCGGCCCAACGTGGTGCCACCCTTGATCAATTGTGCAAGGCGGCTACGTGGTCCTCCGGGAACACGTTCATAAGGTTCTATGCCTTCGATGCTGCCACTTCCCAGGATGCTTCCTTTGGACGCCGGGTTCTTGTGCCCGCTACAGTGCGTCCCCTCCCATAAGGAACTGCTTTAGGACATCCCTATTGTCCAGACTTGTGGAGCCCAGTGTACCCCGCAGCAGAAAACGAGTTTTATGGTAAGAACTTACCTTTGTTAAAACTCTTTCTGCGAGGTACACTGGGCTCCACAAGGCGCCCACCCTGACGCACTTAGCTTCTTTGAGTTGATATGGCATTAGCCGCTGACACTTCTCTTGTCGTGAGAGTGTGGTGTATGTGGCAACTAACCGTTGTTGTCTCTTTTCCTGCTACTGCATTGGGCTGGTTAACTAAAACTGAGCTCCTGTGCTGGGAGGCGGGGTGATATAGGAGGCGGCGCTGTGCATTCTGGGAACAGTCAAAGCTTTGAGTCTGTTGGTGCCTCGGATCAAGATCCTACTCTACACCCATTGTCCAGACTTGTGGAGCCCAGTGTACCTCGCAGAAAGAGTTTTAACAAAGGTAAGTTCTTACCATAAAACTCATTTTATTTCATTTTGGAATAAGGCTGTAACATAACAAAATGTGGAAAAAGTGAAGCGGTGTGAATACTCTCCGGATGCACTGTATGTATGTATGTATATATATATATATATATATATATATATATATATATTATAATTCAAGTGCACAGTCTGGATGGAAACAAACAATTATGATAAAATACCGTGCACCAGTAATGGCTGCCTCTGATTTCAGGAAATGGACAAAGAAGTGTCACCCCACACTCCAGAAATCGTTGTAGTCAAAAGGATGCCATTAGAATCCAGAGGCGCTCAAAAAACACATAAAATAAACATTCATAGTGCATCATATATATAAAAGTCCAGATCAATTAAAAATCTTTTGGTAAGTCTTGTACCTATAAATAAGTCTACTTTTTTAAGAGTAGACAATCACGCTTTTGGGGGGAGCTGAAGTTCCACCAGTAAAGGTTCTGTGTGCCTCTGGTCTTCCTCTCCACAATTAGTACCCAAAAAAGAAAGATAGAAAACCCTCCAATGGTGCAATATCTTTTATTCACTGTGCTGAACATATACAAGACGGGGATAAGGGTGGTCTCTCACCATATGAAGTGGTCTACAAGGTAGACAATACCAGCAAGTTTTTAAAGATGGTTACACTTGGGCGTCCCCGGAACCTTGATGAAGACACTGCTTGTGTCGAAACGCGTCGGCAGGAGGACTTGTCTGTTGTGAGGGAGACGGTTGGGACATCACCTGTGGAGTTGAATGGCTGGTTCCGGGGATGCCCAAGACTTACCAAAATATTTTTACTTGATCTGGTCTTTTATATATATGATGCACTATGAATGTTTATTTTATGTGTTTTTTTGAGCGCCTCTGGATTCTAATGGCATCCTTTTGACTACAACAGTCTGGATGGAACCTGATCTCTAGAAGAGGAGGTGGGCCCTCAGACAGTGGGACCCACCGGGAGTTTCCCCTGTACCCTTGTGGGCCAGTCCAGCCCTGCCTACAGGCAAACTGAGCACGTTTTGCTTAGGGGATGGATGGCCATCGAAAACCAATGGTTGACAACTGTCAAAGTTTTTGCTACTATGGAAATACTTTCTCCAATCCATGACAGAGTTGGAATCTTTGTCACCATTGCCTGCTTCGTTCTGATGACTGCTTTGATTGGTTGCTGACTGTTGCTATGTTGATGTTTTTTGCCAATGCGCATGCGCACAAAGGACCTCATGACCGAAAAGTATAGATGTTCGGTACTTTGATTGACAGTCTGATGCCATTTGGGGATGGGGAGGGGGTGGTTTGTGAAGCAGTTTAAGGGGAGGGAAGAGGCCAGGATCTCCGTCATTGCATGGAGATTTCCTGGCCTTTTACAAGAATCTACGATGGCCGCCGGCATGTGCAGCCCCAAGGGTCCTGCAAGCCGCCCAATGTTGTGTCAGTGATCCGCTGCTGGGTCCTAGGATGCAGATCGGATCACTGCTGCAGCCGGAGGCGTCTGCGTGTAATTTACCTCTGCTATCCAATTAGCCACGGAAACCGCCGGGATTCTCTCTTGGGTTCCTCACACCCAAAGCATAATCTACCGGAGCGGTGATAACACGTGGGATTGGGAGTTTATTCGGAATTGTATGTGTTATTGCATTTTTGACTGATAAAAAATGCCTAGAATTGGATTGCGCGATAATGACCATTGTTTTTTTATCACCCGAAAAAAATATTGCACCTAATGTGATACCCACCTTTGAGTCCTACTGGGAGAGAAGTGCAGTATAAATAACATTTTTATTATTACTATTTTATTACTGTTATTATTACATGTATCATACCATGTGAGGATATTATTAAAACGTCTAATAAATTGGTGATTTATTGCATCCATATCTGAAAATATAAATAAATACCTGATTTATACACTGTTATGTTTAATCTCTATATAGACAATTTTTGTGATATTTTTTAAATATTTTTATATACAGTGCGTTGTTCATGTTTGTTAAAGTGTTTTCAAACAATGCAAATCAAACTTACGTTTTATTAAATCCAGTTGCGTAAGAAGATTGCCCCCATAGAGTTCATTTTCCTTCTCCTGATTCACTAATTTCCTCTAGACAAAACAGAACCCTTCCAGCCGAGGTAACCAATTAGAGTGAGCACAGGACCATGTAACACTGAGGAGCATTCTAATACTGTGGGGTGGCCGTAGGAGTAGTGTGAGCCATCAGAGCCGTAACTTCGTGTGTGCCAGGTGTACCTGGCACACAGCGCAGACGCCGTGAGGGCGAAACTGCCAGCATTCCATGTTAGCGGCTTGTAATTAGTCAAATTGACTCGTTACAAGCCGCCTGTGCTGTGTGCGCCGGAGGAAGAGAAGAGGGGAGCAGCTCCGGGGGCAGGGGAGGAGGAGGAGGGAGGGGGACTCTGGAGCCACAGCAGCGCTATGTAATTGGTAGCGGCGCAGCTGCAACTATCCCTTCTCCTTCCGCCTTGGCTGGCCGGCGCTGCTGTGAATGCTGGGATGCGCTTCCCTCATCCCAGCATTCACAGCGGCGGCGGCCAGCCAATGCGGAAGGAGACTGGGACAGCTGCATGCGGCGCCGCCAGCAATTACACTGCACTGCTGCGGCTCCCAAGGCCCCCTCCCTCCTCCTTCTCCCCTGCCTCTGAAGCTGCCAGCACCGAGCAGCCTGACTGCCTGAGCCAGCGGAGAGATGGTAAGTATCAACTATTCTGTCTATCTATCTATCTTTCTCTAACGTCCTAAGTGGATGCTGGGGACTCCGTAAGGACCATGGGGAATAGCGGCTCCGCAGGAGACTGGGCACAAAGTAAAAAGCTTTAGGACTACCTGGTGTGCACTGGCTCCTCCCCCTATGACCCTCCTCCAAGCCTCAGTTAAGATTTTGTGCCCGAACGAGAAGGGTGCAATCTAGGTGGCTCTCCTGAGCTGCTTAGAGAAAAAGTTTAAAGTAGGTTTTTTACTTTCAGTGAGACCTGCTGGCAACAGGCTCACTGCATCGAGGGACTAAGGGGAGAAGAAGTGAACTCACCTGCGTGCAGAGTGGATTGGGCTTCTTAGGCTACTGGACATTAGCTCCAGAGGGACGATCACAGGCCCAGCCATGGATGGGTCCCGGAGCCGCGCCGCCGTCCCCCTTACAGAGCCAGAAGACTGAAGAGTCCGGAAAATCGGCGGCAGAAGACGTCCTGTCTTCATTAAGGTAGCGCACAGCACCGCAGCTGTGCGCCATTGCTCTCAGCACACTTCACACTCCGGTCACTGAGGGTGCAGGGCGCTGGGGGGGGCGCCCTGAGACGCAATAGAAATACCTTTTTTTGGCTAAAAATACATCACATATAGCTCCTGGGCTATATGGATGTATTTAACCCCTGCCTAAATGACAATAAAAAAGCGGGAGAAAGGCAGCCGAAAAGGGGGCGGAGCCTATCTCCTCAGCACACTGGCGCCATTTTTTCCTCACAGCTCCGTTGGAGGAAGGCTCCCTGACTCTCCCCTGCAGTCCTGCACTACAGAAACAGGGTAAAACAAGAGAGGGGGGGCATAAAATTGGCATATAAAGATATACAGCAGCTATATTAGGGAAAAACACTTATATAAGGTTATCCCTGTATATATATAGTGCTCTGGTGTGTGCTGGCAAACTCTCCCTCTGTCTCCCCAAAGGGCTAGTGGGGTCCTGTCCTCTATCAGAGCATTCCCTGTGTGTGTGCGGTGTGTCGGTACGTTGTGTCGACATGTATGAGGAGGAAAATGGTGTGGAGGCGGAGCAATTGCCTGTGTTAGTGATGTCACCCTCTAGGGAATCGACACCTGACTGGATGATCTTATGGAAAGAATTATGTGATAGTGTCAGCACTTTACAAAAGTCTGTTGACGACATGAGACAGCCGGATAATCAGTTAATACCTGTACAGGCGTCTCAAACACCGTCAGGGGCTCTAAAGCGCCCGTTACATCAGGTCGATACAGACACAGACACGGACACTGACTCCAGTGTCGACGGTGAAGAAACAAACGTATTTTCCAGTAGGGCTACACGTTACATGATCATGGCAATGAAGGAGGTTTTGAACATTTCTGATACTACAAGTACCACAAAAAAGGGTATTATGTGGGGTGTGAAAAAACTACCCGTAGTTTTTCCTGAATCAGATAAATTAAATGAGATGTGTGATGAAGCGTGGGTTTCCCCCGATAAAAAACTGCTAATTTCTAAAAAATTATTGGCATTATACCCTTTCCCGCCAGAGGTTAGGGCGCGCTGGGAAACACCCCCTAGGGTGGATAAGGCGCTCACACGCTTATCAAAACAAGTGGCGTTACCGTCTCCTGATACGGCCGCCCTCAAGGAACCAGCTGATAGGAAGCTGGAAAATGTCCTAAAAAGTATATACACACATACTGGTATTATACTGCGACCAGCAATTGCCTCAGCCTGGATGTGCAGTGCTGGGGTGGCTTGGTCGGATTCCCTGACTGAAAATATTGATACCCTGGACAGGGACAATATATTATTGACTATAGAGCGTTTAAAAGATGCGTTTCTATATATGCGAGATGCACAGAGAGATATTTGCACTCTGGCATCAAGAGTAAGTGCGATGTCCATTTCTGCCAGAAGAGGATTATGGACGCGACAGTGGTCAGGGGATGCGGATTCCAAACGGCATATGGAAGTATTGCCGTATAAAGGGGAGGAGTTATTTGGGGTCGGTCTATCGGACTTGGTGACCACGGCAACGGCCGGGAAATCCACCTTTCTACCCCAAGTCACCTCGCAGCAGAAAAAGATACCGTCTTTTCAGGCTCAGTCCTTTCGTCCCCATAAGGGCAAGCGGGAAAAAGGCCACTCATATCTGCCCCGGGGCAGAGGAAGGGGAAAAAGACTGCAGCAGACAGCCTCTTCCCACGAACAGAAGCCCTCCCCCGCTTCTGCCAAGTCCTCAGCATGACGCTGGGGCCTTACAAGCGGACTCAGGCACGGTGGGGGCCCGTCTCAAGATTTTCAGCGCGCAGTGGTCTCACTCGCAAGTGGACCCCTGGATCCTGCAGGTAGTATCTCAGGGGTACAAATTGGAATTCGAGACGTCTCCCCCTCGCCGGTTCCTGAAGTCTGCTTTACCAACGTCTCCCCCCGACAGGGAGGCGATATTGGAAGCCATTCACAAGCTGTATTCCCAGCAGGTGATAATCAAGGTACCCCTCCTACAACAGGGAAAGGGGTATTATTCCACGCTGTTTGTGGTACCGAAGCCGGACGGCTCGGTGAGACCCATTTTAAATCTGAAATCCTTGAACACTTACATAAGAAGGTTCAAGTTCAAGATGGAGTCACTCAGAGCAGTTATAGCGAACCTGGAAGAAGGGGACTATATGGTGTCTCTGGACATCAAGGATGCTTACCTCCATGTCCCAATTTGCCCTTCTCACCAAGGGTACCTCAGGTTTGTGGTACAGAACTGTCATTATCAGTTTCAGACGCTGCCGTTTGGATTGTCCACGGCACCCCGGGTCTTTACCAAGGTAATGGCCGAAATGATGATTCTTCTTCGAAGAAAAGGCGTCTTAATTATCCCTTACTTGGACGATCTCCTGATAAGGGCAAGGTCCAGAGAACAGTTAGAGGTCGGAGTAGCACTATCTCAAATAGTACTACGACAGCACGGTTGGATTCTAAATATTCCAAAATCGCAGCTGATTCCGACGACACGTCTGCTGTTCCTAGGGATGATTCTGGACACAGTACAGAAAAAGGTGTTTCTCCCGGAGGAGAAAGCCAGGGAGTTATCCGACCTAGTCAGGAACCTCCTAAGACCAGGCCAGGTGTCAGTGCATCAATGCACAAAGGTCCTGGGAAAGATGGTGGCTTCTTACGAAGCGATTCCATTCGGCAGATTCCACGCAAGAACTTTTCAGTGGGATCTGCTGGACAAATGGTCCGGATCGCATCTTCAAATGCATCAGCGGATAACCCTGTCTCCAAGGACAAGGGTGTCTCTCCTGTGGTGGTTACAGAGTGCTCATCTCCTAGAGGGCCGCAGATTCGGCATTCAGGATTGGGTCCTGGTGACCACGGATGCCAGCCTGAGAGGCTGGGGAGCAGTCACACAGGGAAGAAATTTCCAGGGCTTGTGGTCAAGCATGGAAACGTCACTTCACATAAATATCCTGGAACTAAGGGCCATTTACAATGCCCTAAGTCAGGCAAGGCCTCTGCTTCAGGGTCAGTCGGTGTTGATCCAGTCGGACAACATCACGGCAGTCGCCCACGTAAACAGACAGGGCGGCACAAGAAGCAGGAGGGCAATGACGGAAGTTGCAAGGATTCTTCGCTGGGCGGAAAATCATGTGATAGCACTGTCAGCAGTGTTCATTCCGGGAGTGGACAACTGGGAAGCAGACTTCCTCAGCAGACACGATCTCCACCCGGGGGAGTGGGGACTTCACCCAGAAGTCTTCCACATGATTGTGAACCGTTGGGAAAAACCAAAGGTGGACATGATGGCGTCCCGCCTCAACAAAAAACTGGACAGATATTGCGCCAGGTCAAGGGACCCTCAGGCAATAGCTGTGGACGCTCTGGTAACACCGTGGGTGTACCGATCAGTGTATGTGTTCCCTCCTCTACCTCTCATACCCAAGGTATTGAGAATCATAAGAAGGAGAGGAGTAAAGACTATACTCGTGGCTCCGGATTGGCCAAGAAGGACTTGGTACCCGGAACTTCAAGAGATGCTCACGGAAGACCCGTGGCCTCTACCTCTAAGAAAGGACCTGCTCCAGCAGGGACCATGTCTGTTTCAAGACTTACCGCGGCTGCGTTTGACGGCATGGCGGTTGAACGCCGGATCCTGAAGGAAAAAGGCATTCCGGATGAAGTCATCCCTACCCTGATCAAAGCCAGGAAGGATGTAACTGTGCAACATTATCACCGTATTTGGCGTAAATATGTTGCGTGGTGTGAGGCCAGGAAGGCCCCTACAGAGGAATTTCAACTGGGTCGTTTCCTGCATTTCCTGCAAACAGGACTGTCTATGGGCCTAAAATTAGGGTCCATTAAGGTTCAAATTTCGGCCCTGTCAATATTCTTCCAAAAAGAACTAGCTTCAGTTCCTGAAGTTCAGACGTTTGTCAAGGGGGTACTGCATATACAGCCTCCTTTTGTGCCTCCAGTGGCACCTTGGGATCTCAATGTAGTTTTGGGATTCCTAAAATCACATTGGTTTGAACTACTCACCACTGTGGACTTGAAATATCTCACATGGAAAGTGGTAATGATGTTAGCCCTGGCTTCAGCCAGGCGTGTATCAGAATTGGCGGCTTTATCCTATAAAAGCCCTTACCTAATTTTTCATACGGATAGGGCAGAATTGAGGACTCGGCCTCAATTTCTTCCTAAGGTGGTTTCAGCATTTCACTTGAACCAGCCTATTGTGGTGCCTGCGGCTACTAGGGACTTGGAGGATTCCAAGTTGCTAGACGTAGTCAGGGCCCTGAAAATATATGTTTCCAGGACGGCTGGAGTCAGAAAATCTAACTCGCTGTTTATCCTGTATGCACCCAACAAGCTGGGTGCTCCTGCTTCTAAGCAGACGATTGCTCGTTGGATTTGTAGTACAATTCAGCTTGCACATTCTGTGGCAGGCCTGCCACAGCCAAAATCTGTAAAAGCCCATTCCACACGGAAAGTGGGCTCATCTTGGGCGGCTGCCCGAGGGGTCTCGGCTTTACAACTTTGCCGAGCAGCTACTTGGTCAAGGGCAAACACGTTTGCTAAATTCTACAAATTTGATACCCTGGCTGAGGAGGACCTGGAGTTCTCTCATTCGGTGCTGCAGAGTCATCCGCACTCTCCCGCCCGTTTGGGAGCTTTGGTATAATCCCCATGGTCCTTACGGAGTCCCCAGCATCCACTTAGGACGTTAGAGAAAATAAGAATTTACTTACCGATAATTCTATTTCTCATAGTCCGTAGTGGATGCTGGGCGCCCATCCCAAGTGCGGATTGTCTGCAATACTTGTACATAGTTATTGTTACAAAAATCGGGTTATTATTGTTGTGAGCCATCTTTTCAGAGGCTCCTTTGTTATCATGCTGTTAACTGGGTTCAGATCACAAGTTGTACGGTGTGATTGGTGTGGCTGGTTTGAGTCTTACCCGGGATTCAAAATCCTTCCTTATTGTGTACGCTCGTCCGGGCACAGTATCCTAACTGAGGCTTGGAGGAGGGTCATAGGGGGAGGAGCCAGTGCACACCAGGTAGTCCTAAAGCTTTTTACTTTGTGCCCAGTCTCCTGCGGAGCCGCTATTCCCCATGGTCCTTACGGAGTCCCCAGCATCCACTACGGACTATGAGAAATAGAATTATCGGTAAGTAAATTCTTATTATCTATCTATCTATCTATCCGTAATGTGTAAAAAGGGGACGCTCTCTGCCGTAATGTGTAAAAAGGGGACACTGCCTGCCGTAATGTGTAAAAAGGGGACGCTGTCTGCCGTACTGTGTAAACAGGGGACGCTGTCTGCCATAATGTGTAAAAAGGGGGACGCTGTCTGCCGTACTGTGTTAACAGGGGACGCTGTCTGCCATAATGTGTAAAAAAGGGACGCTGTCTACCGTAATATGTAAAAAGGGGACACTGTCTGCCGTAATGTGTAAAAAGGGGGACTGGCTGCCGTACTGTGTAAAAAGGGGACGATGTCTGCCGTAATGTGTAAAATGGGGGACTGGCTACAGTAATGTGTTAAAAAGGGACGCTGTCTGCCATAATGTGTAAAAAGGGGGACGCTGTCTGCCGTAATGTGTAAAAAGGGGACGCTGTCTGCCGTAATGTGTAAAAAGGGGACTCTGTCTGCCGTAATGTGTAAAAAGGGGGACTGGCTGCAGTAATGTGTAAAAAGGGGACGCGGTCTGCCATAATGTGTAAAAAGGAGGACTGTCTGCTGTAATATGTAAAAAGAGAGACTGGCTGCCGTAATGTGTAAAAGGTGGACTATGTCTGCCATAATGTGTAAAAAGGGGACGCTGTCTGCCGTAATGTGTAAAAGGGTCTCTACCTGGTGTAGTGGTGCTACTGTGCGGAGTAATTTGAATAATAGAGATTACTGTGCATCGTAATATGAATTGGTATTATTTTGTGGCCACACCCCTTCCCCATGAAGCCACACCCCTATATATTTTGCCCGTGCCTACGGCGCGCACTGCCCCTGTTTTACGCAAGGGGGGCGCCAATGCCGTTTCTTGCACACAGCGCTAAAATGTCTAGTTATGTCACTGTGAGCCATCTCCTTAATGCGGAGGCCCTGTGTTACCAGGCTTTATCCTCTGGCAACTCACCAGTGATAGAAAGTCCCCTCCAAGTTAAAGATCTGTGGATGTAAATCAGATATTAAATGTCCTCTTTCTTCTATTCATTAAATCTCACCACAAGTGCAAGTGCCAGGAGAAGCTTCTCCTTTCGGTGACAAAGTGAATGTGTTTATCCTGCCACACACTCGGGCTGCTTGGTGGTTGCGGTATGAATCCGGTCAGCTGCTTCGGGCAGCACTATCATTTAATATTGTACCGCTTTTCATACCTATCCCCCACTGTCACCCACATAACACAGGAATCACGTTGATAACTGCACTTACGTGCCACAGTATTTAAGCCTAACTTGTAATGTCCATCGATGCAGATGCAGAACAACACTATGGGAGGTTAGGGCAACCCTGAGTGGTACGCTTTAGGGCTGGGGTAAAAGTTAGTAGAGCTATACCCCAAAATTAACATTAGATGTTTTCTCTTCACTATGGGGTAAATGTATCAAAGCTCAGAGAATGATGAAGCACCAACCAATTAGCTCCTATCATTTTTCAAACACAGCCTGTAAGATGACATTTAGGAGCTGATTGGTTGATGCTTTATCTGTCACAAAGATTTGATACCGCTACCCCCAAATCCATTTTATTCAGTTTGTTTGTGTTATTGCTGGTTTATATCTCAAGAAACAATACACATGAGCAGAGGCGGATTTAGACCTCATGGGGCCCTAGGCAAGACACCGATTTGGGGCCCCTTTCCTCTAACAATCCATAGCACTATATCCTGTCATCATCGCCTCTAGCTGTACATGCTGTTTATGTGCCTCCTTCCCTCGCATGTGCATGAGGCGGCAGCAGCAGCGCAGGTCCTACCTGTACTCCTGCAGTGGGGGGCAGATTCCGAAGCCTACTCTCAGGCAGGGAGTTAACCAATTGGGCTCATCTCCAGCAACCACCAGCAGCTCTCCCAGTAGCAGAGTTGTTGCTGGGAGAGCTCCTGCAGACCGTGGAGGCTGGAGATGAGCAGTCGTCCCCAAACAGCAGCATCAGCAGGGGCAGATCTATACATTTCTTTAAAGGGGACCTGGCAGTAGACATCCCCCGCTGTGAGAGGTTTGTGTTGCAGTTTCAGAGAGAGAAGGAAGCCAAAGGAGGCCAACGACAAAGGGGATTGAGAGACCGTGGACAGGTGCGAGGTGGTAGCTGGCGGTAGATGTTTAAGAGAATAGGAGAGACGGAGAGAGAGGAGAAAGGGGAAAGAGGCAAAGAGGATAAAGAAGCAAAGAATGGATAGAGAGAGGGGCAGTCTATAGCAGGACAAACCAGGAGGCTAGGTAGGGAGGGTCCAGACTTGCCCTTTCCCAAAATAGTCTTATATTATTTATAGGCAAAGTAGTATTTTCCACACGGCGCACAAAGCAGGTGTGTAGTACATACACCTACAGCCCTGGCCATACACAAGTCTGTAGGGAGGGTTTTGCAAAGGAGCAAAAAAAAAGTGTTACAGAACCAGTCACTTCTGCTTTTGCCCATCTGTGACCATCGAATGGGCTATGAGAGAGTGTTAATGCCTATATATTCTGGTTATGAAGGAAGTATAGTACACTTCTACTTTCCTGGGTGCATCAATGGGTTGTAATGTCCCTTGATACTATACTACAGTACCCGGTATTCCCAGAGGATCTCCCTTTCTGGTACTGACCACACCCAACGCTGCTTGGCTTACAAGATCAGATGAGATCGGGCATGTCCAGCGTGGTAGGACTGTAGATGGTTAAGGGAACATCTATTCGCGTACAGGGGTACCCAATTGGATGAGTGAGTGTTTGAGAAGATTTATTTAGAAATTCAAGGTAAGTATGAAGTATTGAAGAGTAAGGTAAATATTAGACCTGATGAATCAGGATTGGAAAGTGAAGTAAGTACTGCACTTCTGCTGTCCACTAGGAAACCACTGTTACTGTAACACGCATTGCAGAGGACAATCCTTTATTCGTGGATGAGAGAGTGCACAAAGGGAAGAAAGTGAGACAAAAGGAATTTGGTATCTCTGAATCTGTCAGACCTGTATATTTGATTGTTCCAGGCAATAAGGCCAAATCCACCGACAGATTCCAAGAAAGGAGAAAAGACAGAGAATAAAGGCAAAAAATAATAATAATAATAGTAATAATACTGGATGATATTAGATATAAATCCACACATAAGTGCTCATTATTCAATGTAGATGTATTCTTACACAGGTTTCTCATAAAGCCACAAGTCTGTGCCAGTGACTGGCAGGCTACACAACAGCTCTCCTTCATATTTTAACACGTCTGTAATGTGTGTGTGTGTGTGTGTGTGTGTGTGTGTGTGTGTGTGTGTGTGTGTGTGGAGGGGGAGTATCCCCAGTATTTGTGTAACAGCCTATACAGTGGGTGACCCTGCATTAGAAGTGTGTGGATGGGCACAACAGCAGAATGACGCAGAAATAACTCTGACATCCCGGCCAGTATAGGGGACGCAACGTCCGATGACTGTTCTCTACACTCTCACATACAGCAGGCAGGGTGTTATGCAGGGCGGTGGACACAGAAAGTTGAGCAGATGCATCACAAATGATTTCCCCATCACAGTTCAGGGACAAATCATAGGGAAGTGTGGAGGCGGCAGGTCACACTGGAGAAGGGGGAGGTGCTGGAGCTGCTGGGACTTGAGGCTGCACTCTCTCTCCCCAGCTGGAGGAGAGAACCAGACAGCTGTACTATTGTGAGACTTGTCACATAGAATTTGATAGCAGATAAGAACCACTTGGCCCATCTAGTCTGCCCATGTACACGCATGCACGAGGGTTAATTTTAGTTGTGAGCCAATTAACCTACCAGTATATTTTTGGGCTGTCGGAGGAAACCGGATCACCTGCTGGAATCCCAAGCCAGCAAGGGGAGAATATACAAACTCCACACACTTAGGGCCATGGTGGTAATAGAACCCATAACCTTGGTGCTGTGAGGCAGTAATGCTAACCATTATAGGAGTATATATAAGAACATGTAGGAGATTATATATGGAAGTACTTGTGTGGGTTTCCTCCGGGTTCTCTGGTTTCCACCCACAATCCAAAAATATACTGATAGGTTAATTGGATCCCAACAAAAATTAACCCTAGCGTGAATGTGTGTGCGTGTACATGTAGTAGGGAATATAGAGTGTAAGCTCCACTGGATCAGGGACTGATGTGAATGGCCAAATGTTCTCTGTAAAGCGCTGTGAAATATGTGTGCGCTATATAAATAACTGGTAATAATAATAATAATAATAATTAAAAAAATAATAATAATTTGTCATGTACATCACACCTTGAGAAAAATGCTTGTCTAGCATTGAAACGTTGGACTATGTGATGTGCTGTATGATCTAATACACTTTCTTGTGATTTATATTGACTTTTTTTCAGCCTATTATCCATTATTACTGAGGGCACCAAGCAAGTTGCACGTACTAAGTGAAGTGCCAGTTCATCAATTGCTTATATATATATATATATATATATATATATATATATATATATCTGTATATATACACTACATCTCTGGAATTTACTTAATCCGGTGCCCCCACACAGTGTCGGACTGGGGCATGACGGGCCCACCGGGGGGGAGCTCTTGTAGGGGCATATGCTTCTGGGTGTGGCCAGGCTCCACTGGGGTGTGGCCAGCCACCACAGAAGTTTGGCTAACCATTATAGAGTACATGTTCTGTTCCCTTTGGTAAATATATAATAAACCAAATTCTTGTGAGGTATAATGTAACATATGTATAATGCATAATTCAAGTGCACTAGGATAGAGTCTGGAACCTGATCCCTAGAAGAGAAGGAGGGCCCACAGGCAGTGGGGCCCACCGGTGGTTTCCCGTGTTCCTCTGTGGGCCAGTCCGACCCTGCCCCCACAAGAAGTTCTAATACATTGCTGGAAGGTGCGGTGCTTAGAATCTCTTCAATAATGACACACACAGCAGCACCATCATATAATCAATATTTCAATCTGGTAAAGATTGTCATCAGGTATGGTATCCTGATGACAATCTATGAATATATATATATATCGAGGTCCCTCCTCATGGGCACGATGATGTGACCGTCACAAGGACTAGAAGGATGTACTTACCCACAGTCAGGCTACACTTACCCACAGAGATGGAGTACAGTGCGACTGGCCGGCACACTGGGGAGTAACTCCTCCGTTCCTCCACCTCATCGGCGGGTTTGGCTGAGGGAAAGACGGAGAAAGTGCGCTAGGTGAAAAATGACCGGCTCCCCCGGCAAGATGTGGAACGTTGTACAGATCAGTCCACTGCCGCCCTTAGTGCTGCTTCTCCTCAGTCCCGGGAGCATTATGGCCAGCTTCAAAAGGTGGGTACACACTGGCCGATATCGCGGGTCCGTCGGCCAGTGTGTACGGGCGATATGGGCCAGATGCATCATCACTTGGAAAGTGATAAAATGGAGAGTGAAAAAGTGCCAGCCAATCAGCTTCTAACTGCCATTTTTTAAACACAGTCTGTGACATGGCAGTTAGGACCTGATTGGCTGGCTCTTTTTCTTTCTCCATTTTATCACTGATGCATCTAGCCCTATGTCTGTGAACTCCATCGTTCACAGACGTATCGCGCCGGCCCCGCAGCACAGCCAACAGCCAATATATGTACCGATATATTGGTGCATCGCTGTGTGTGTACGGGCGACCAGTACACATGCTGCAGCGGCCGGCGGTGATTGACAGCTGAACTGGGAGGGCATGTGTAGACGCCCGCCCAGTTCATGACGTCACTCCCCGAGGGATCGGGCAGTGTGTATGCACAGCACACTGCCCCGATCCTTCCATAGATATATCTGCAGATCAATTGATCTGCAGATATATCTATCAGTGTGTGCCCACCTGTAGTCACACAGCAGACGGAACTCAGGAAGTGCGTGCTATGACGTGATATGCCGTGAGCTGCAGCCTCAGCTTCGCTGCAGAGGGGAACACTGTTCCCTCTCAGCAGCAGCTGACCCGGGCCAGGCCTCTGCTTTCTGTGGGCCCCCTGAGACCTGCCGGGCCCTAAGCGCCTGCCTGTGTTGCCTAGCGGTAAATCCGCTTCTGCACACGAGGCACTTGTTAGACCCAAAAAGTTTAGAATTTTTTTGAATCTACCGCAGTGCAATTCACATTTATGGCCTTGGAACTATCTGACTTTGGATGATAACTCAATTCTTTCTATACAGATGTGTCCTCAATATACCATGCAGCACAAGATGCCTGGCGTGAGTGGGTTGTCAGGTTCCGTGCAATTCTGCTAATGTTGGGCATCTTTATTTTACAAAACTGCATCCTAGTCGCAATGCACTGTGACTAGGATGGACGAGGAGACTGTGTTGATTAATTTGATATATGACACATGTATGATATATGTGTATACGGAGCAAAACAGAACGTTTATTGTATTGTAGCACTTCCTATCCTGATTCAGAGACTCAGTCACACACATATGCATCCTAGTCACATTACATTGTGACTAAGATGCATTTTCTACAAAGACTGCAGCAAAGATATTTGAGGACATATCTTTACCTACTGCCTCCCGTGTTACCTGCTGCATCATTCTACCAGATGCAAATCCATGCTGATCTTTATTAATCAATTCTATAAGTATAGCCCAAAGGCTATTTACTGTAACCTTAGCCTATATCTTCATATCACATTTCATTAAGCAGATGGGTCTATAATTATCAGTCTGGCTCAGCTAGGCCTTCTGCTGTCATGAGTTTATCTCAGCGGTGGCCACCGACATCTTCAGGAGATTAACATAACAGACCTCACTCCCAGCAATCTTATCCATTTTTTATCTCATAGATTAGAGAATCCTTCCTCTGGGTTCTTTCCATTTTGAAGGGTTTTAATTACATTTAGTATTTTGTCATCTTCACGTCAAATTCTGACACATTTAATTCATTTAAATGGGAGTCTACTGAATGTGGAATGTGAATTTCTGTATAAAATGAATGGTAAAAATAAGCCTCCAACTTGAGACAGAAACGTCAGTTCCATCAGCCTCTTGGCATCACCGGACTTGAGGACTGTCCTACTTGTATAATTGTGGGAGAGATTCATCAAAGCTTGGTAAAAGATAAAGTAGAGAGTGATAAAGTACCAACCAGCTCAGCTTCTAACTCTCTTATTTTTTTCTATAATTATATTAAAAGAGAACGCCACTTAAAATGGTATTGCACCCCTGATAATAACACAATTTGGAATTGATATTATTCATGTTTCTGATACCTTCTGCCAAGAAACAAACATATATTAAAGTCAGAATTACACATCAGCTTGCGGAGACATCAGCCAGCCACTTGCTAGTGGAGGTCCCTTCGCTATTTATCAACTGGGCCGGCAGCCATCTATGTGCTGCGGAACAACTGCTAGGGTTAGGGGGCAGAGACCAATTACTGTGCGACACACATAAATAATAACCTGGAGATATTATTATTATTATTATTATTATTATTATTATTATTAAATGGACATGTCCTTTACAGGTTGTTGTCCTTTTTCTCCTTCTCAATTATTATTTTTGTTTTATGGGAAAAATAAACCCAAAGGCACTTTTATCCACATAAAATAATGTTTATGGCATTAAGAATGGTCGGAGATAAAACAACCTGTAGCTACTGGTGTATTTATAATGGGTGCAGTTGTGCGGTGCACGCGGGCCCCCGGGGTACAGGGGGCCCACGAACGATGCACACCCTGCACCTATTATTTTGAATACTTACCCTCTGGAGTTCCACGGCGCAGCAGCAGCAGCGCTGCAGCACCATTTTCCCAGTGTTTCGTGCATGTGCAGCAGGAAAATCACTGGGAAAATGGCCACCGCGCCATTTTCCCGGAGATCTGCACATGCACTCTAGACACTGGGACAGCGCTAGGGTCCCCTAGGGTCCCTAGTGCCCAGAGCAATAGCGCTAGAGAGGAGGGGGCCCAGTCGAAGCCTGCACACAGGCCTCCTCCTCTCTAGATAAGCCCCTGCCTGTAGCCAAGTGATCAGATGTTCAGAATATTCACAACCTTCCATATCCCTGCATGTGACTGTGAGCCTGATTCAGACATGTACGTTAACGCAAATCTCCGATGGTTTGAGATCTGTGCATGCACCATACTTGGCTACTCTCCCGGAATGGCCGGGAGGCTCCCGAAAATCGGGTGACCCTCCCGGCCCCACGGAAGAGCAGGCAAGTCTCCCGGTTTTTCAGTACCCCCCTGCCCGGCCGCCCACTTTGAGAGTAAAGTGGTCGGTCCGGACAGTAGATGACGCGATTCTTGTTGAATCGCGTCATCATAGTCACGCCCCCTGCTGTAAAATGCTGGTTATAGCAGCATTACAGAGCGGGGGCGTGGCTTAAGCAGTGTCCCGCTGTAACCCCGCCCTCGTTCTGCCTCTGCCCCTCCTCCGCCACACCCCGTTACGCCTCCTCCTCTCATCATTGTTCAGCCCAGCCCCTCCACTGAGCCGTCCTGGCAGCTCTGTCCCGGAGAGAGCTGCCAAAAAGTAGGCAAGTATGGCATGCACATGATCTGTATTGTAAGTGAAAATCTGTGCCTGTGACGATGTCCGCAGTGCCCCATATTCCACAGCACATTTGGGGGGTGGGGAAGGGGCGATGACAACTAGTGTTACAGAAAATTAGGCCTGGCCGGCCTGGTTTTCTGGGCGTGCCGAGGCCAGTGGCTGCGTCCTTGGGTGCAGCTCTACTGGTTCCAGCAGTGTGAAAACACTGGCATCCTGAGGGTTAATCATATGACCGATGATTATGCAGATGATCCGATGCTGTGTTGTCAGATGCAGAAACATACAGTATAACAAAAGCATGTAGTGGTCTGATTTTACACATTTCTCTAGCATCCATAAGGGATATTGGTAGAATCTAGTACGTTAGGGTATATATGGGTCCAAAGGAGCCAGGGCACTTTAGATTTCTTCAACTGGGTGTGCTGGCTCCTCCCCTCTATGGCTCCTCCCACAGGTCAGTTCAGAAAAAAGTGCCCTCAGGGGAGGATGCACACTCTGCAAGCTCCAGAGTTTTTCTTCAATTTCTTTTTAAAAGTTTTATTTCTTTCGGTATGCTGTTTGGGCAACAGCATACCTGCACCGTGGGAGTTGGGGGGGGGGGGGGGGGGGGGTCACCGGCCTCTTGAGGTGCAGAGCTGCATTCCCAGGGGCTGTTAATTCAGCGGGGCATGGCGCCTTGGCTGCCGCAGCAGGCCGCACACCCCTATCACTGCCTGAAGGTAAGGGGGGTCCCCCGGTTTTACTGTGCTGCTGAAAGCGTGGGTGTGGCGTATGGCGTGTGGCGTGTGGGTCCCTCCTGGGAGAGGGGACCTGCTATAGTCCCTGCGTGAGACTGGCTAAATATAGTAAACCAAGCATTTATGTGAGGTTGTACATATTGGGAACATGGCCAGTATAAATATACAGAAGTAGCTCTGGCGCCATGGTGGGGGGCAGAGCTACACGAGAGCGGGATCAGCGACATTTTGGCGCCTTCCTCTGCATAGCAGTAGCTGCAGCCTCCACAGCTCCTCCAAACAGTCCCTGGATCGCTGGTACCGGGTGTAGAGGGGGGGAGCCGCTAGACTAGTACACAATAACATCCCTCTGAGGGATTTTATCATATTACAGTCTCACTGTGTTTACACATAAAACGCTGACAGCCTCACTGGGGCTGTGCAGCGCTGGGTGCATTAGGGTCCTCTCTCCTGTGTCTCCACTCACATGCACTAGGGCAGGCTTGCAATATATCAATATCAGGCTGTGTTGTATGTGTATTATACCTGTTTTTCTGATTCGCAATGGTAAAACAGAAGTCATGCAGTGTATGTAAGGCTAGATTCTCTCCTAGTTCATCTGGCTCAATACAATGTGAGCAGTGTAGTCAGCCATCTCAGAATACTATAAGAAAAAAGTTACTCCCAGCGCTTGCTCAATATAACACATACGGCTTGGAAATTGTAAAATACATTTTATTTTACAATTCCCAAGCCGTGTGTGTTATATTGAGCAAGCGCTGGGAGTAACTTTTTTCTTATAGTATTATATCTAAGGTCTGTGGCAACCTTATTCCTCTCCATAGCAGCTACCCCATATAAACCACCAGGTGAAAGCGCAGTCCTCAAAAAACCTTTATTACCGTATTAGCCATCTCAGAATGCTGATTTAAATGTGGGGGAGAGTCCAGAGCCCTCCTTGCTGGGGGCTATCAAAAATATGATGTCTGATATGTCATCTCATCTCACTGCAAATGCAAATAAGACTCAGGAACTGCAACAAGCAGTGGCTAGCCTTACTGCTAAACATCCCCCCTGTCTGCTACAGGTGCACAAAAACGTGATCTACCTGCACTCCTATCAGATACTGATGATGATATACAGGATGATGGGGATGATGTGGACCCCATAAGTGGGGATTACACCCATACCCAGGGTATTGAACCCCTCATATTGGCTATTATGGATGTGTTAAAGCTCCCCCTGGAGGATGCTACTACTCAGCAGTCATTTTTCCTCCCACAGGACAAACTGACAGTCATATTTCCTGATTCCAAGGAATTGGATGACTTATTTAAAATAGCCTAGAAAAATCCAGATAAGAAATATCAGGAGTCAAAACGGTTTTTGCATACATTCCCCTTTGCCCCTGAAGGCAGAAATTCTGGGAGGAGTCTCCAGCAGTAGACGTCTCAGTCTCTCGCCTTTCTAATAAGGTGGTACTCCCTGCTCCGGGCTCCTTTACGGTAAAGAACCTGGCAGATAGGAAACTTGAAACCACTCTGAAATCTATTTACATTGCTGCAGGTGTTGCTCAAAGGCCGGTCATTGCAGGTTGCTGGATGACACATGCAATTCATTCCTGGGCTAAACAAATTAAGGAAGGTCTTTCGGTTGATATGACCTTAGTTAATACTGTTACTTTCCTGAATCACATTCAGGACACGGCAAGAGTCCTCTGTGACTCCCTTAAATAGATTGGCAATATTAATGCTAGGACCACGGCTATGGCTGTGTCTGCGCGCAGAGCCATATGGTTGCGTCAGTGGATTGCTGATGCTGACTCCAAACGTAATGTGGAATCTCTTCCCTTCATAGGTGAATGGCTCTTTGGAGGTGAATTGGACACATGGATTTCCAAAGCTACTGCTGGACAATCCACGTTTCTCCCTTCGGGAGCTCCGCCTGCTAGACGTACCTACCCGGGACCATCTACTCAGTCCTTTCGGTCCTCCAGATTTTGATCTAGGGCCAGAGGGGCCTCCAAGGCAGCTAGAGGCTCCAGAGGTAAACCTAAGAAACCAGCCATTGCCGGATCTCAGGACCAGAACACCAGCTCTGCTTCCGTAAAGACTTCAGCATGACGGTACCCACCCACCCCGAGGGGATCTCGGGGTGGGAGGTCGGTTAGATCACTACAGCCACATCTGGCACGGTTCCTGCCAAGATGCTTGGGTCAAGGACCTTATCTCTCAGGGTTACAAGCTGGAGTTCAACAGTACTCCCCCCCAACGATTTTTCAAATCCAGCTTACCAGCTTTAGAAAATATGCATGGTATGCTACTGCTGGCCATCAACAAGTTAGTCCAGTCCCAGGTCATTGTTCTAGTACTCCTACTGCAACGAGGACAGGGTTACTACTCCAGTCTGTTTGTAGTACCAAAACCAGACTGGTCTGAGAGACCTCTTCTGAATCTGAAGTCCTTGAATCCTTACCTGAAGGATTTAAAATTCAAGATGGAATCTTTGAGAGCGGTGATTGCAGGCCTGAAACAACAGGAATTCCTTGTGTCCCTGGATATCAAGGACGCTTACCTACATATCCCAATTTGGCCTCCTCATCAGGCCTATCTGAAGTTTGCCCTGCTGAACAATCACTACCAGTTTCAGGCGCTACCCTTCGGCCTGTCTACAGCTCCGAAGGTGTTCACGAAGGTGATGACGGAAATTATGTTTCAACTCAGGGTCCAGGGGGTTAATGTTATTCCATACCTGGACAATCTCCTGATAAGAGCGAGCTCCAGGGAGCTTCTATTGCTCCATATAGATTGCACTATCCAACTTCTGTCACACCACGGGTGGATCCTCAATCTGCAGAAGTCCCACCTGGAACCGTCTCAGCGGCTCCTGTTTCTAGGGATGCTACTGGATACTATAGCACAGAAAGTGTTCCTCCCAGAGGACAAAGTAAGAGCACTTCAAGAAATGAGTCGCATGGTGCTCCGACCTGCTCGAGTCTCCATTCATCTTTGCATAAAATTGTTGGGAAAGATGGTGGCCTCGTATGAGGCGATTCAATTCGGAAGGTTTCATGCCAGACCGTTCCAATTGGACAAACTGAACAAGTGGCCCAGTTCCCATCTTCAGATGCACCAGAGGTTTCAGCTGTCACCTCAGGCCAGAATCTCTCTCCTGTGGTGGCTACAGTCTTCCAACCTGCTGGAAGGTTAACGCTTTGGGATTCAGGATTGGATCCTCCTCATGACAGATGTAAGTCTGAGAGGATGGGGAGCTGTCGCCCAGGGGGCGCAGTTCCAGGGCAGGTGGTCTGCCCAAGAGGCCCTTCTTCCGATCAACATTCTGCAACTTCGGGCTACCTACAATGCTCTGATTCAGGCATCCCCTCTACTCCGGGATCAGGCGCAGTTGGACAACGCCACGGCGACAAGGAGGGACAAAAAGCAAGGCCTGCATGCAAGAAGTGTCAAGAATACTCCTCTGGGCAGAAAGAAATGAAGAGCACTGTCCGCAATCTTCATTCTGGGGGTGGACAACTGGGAAGGACTTCCTAAGTCGCCACGGCCTCAATCCGGGGGAGTGGGGACTACACCCTCAGGTGTTTCAGCAAATCATCGACAGGTGGGGATGCCCACAGATCGACTTGATGGCCTCTTGTCTCAACAAGAAGCTTCGCTGCTATTGCTCATGAACCAGGGACCCACAGGCGAGCGCAGTGGATGCGCTGACATCGCCTTGGCCTTACCAGCTGGTCTACCTGTTTCTTCCGATTCCGCTGATCCCAAGGGTGCTCAAGCGAATCAGACATCAAAGAGTGGAAGCGATCTTGATTGCCCCCCCGATTGGCCCCGAAGAACTGGTACGCGGCTCTTCTGGACATGTCCGTAGAGGACCCTTGGCCACTACCGCTAAGAAGGGATCTTCTTCAACAAGGATCATTCATCTACCCGGACTTACGGCGGCTTCGTTTGACGGCATGGAAGTTGAGTGGAACATCCTAGCTCACAATGGGCTTTCCAATAAGGTAATTGCCACTATGGTGCAAGCCAGAAAACATGTGACGTCAAAACACTATCATCTGGCATACCCAGACCTGGCCAGGCTGGCTTTGACGGCGTGGCTCTCGAAGCTTCACTCCTCAGGGCAAAAGGATTTTCTGAGGCGTTCATCCAAACTATGTTAAATGCCCGCAAACCAGCATCTGCCCGGATTTATTACAGGTTCTGGAATTCTTATTTCACATGGTGTGCTGATAAGATCTATGATGTTCACAGATTCAGGACATCCAGAATCCTGGCTTTCCTGCAACAAGGCCTGGACTTAGGCCTTTGTCTGGCCTCCCTCAAGGTTCACATATCTGCCTTGTCGGTGTGTGAGAAAAATTGCATCTATACCTGACGTTCATACATTCACTCAGGGTGTATTGCGGATACAACCTCCCTATGTCCCTCCTGTGGCTCCATGGGATTTGTCTGTTGTCCTGAATGCCCTGCAAGAGTCTCCATTTGAACCTTTTGAGTCAGTGGACCTTAAATGGCTTACGGCTAAGGTCCTGTTCTTACTGGCTATTGCCTCTGCCAGAAGGGTGTCGGACCTAGGCGCTTTGTCCTGTCGTCCACACTTTCTGATATTTCATCATGACCGAGCAGTTCTTCGAACTCGCCCTGGTTATTTGCCTAAGGTGGTGTCATCTTTTCACCTTAAACAAGAGATTGTGGTTACAGCCTTCATCTCTTCTGAATTGTCCTCCAAAGAACAGTCTTTGGATGTGGTATGGGCTCTCCGCATATATGTGAGGACAACTGCCTCTCTTAGGAGGTCAAATACCCTTTTTGTACTGTTTGGTTTCCACAAACGTGGCTGGCCTGCGAATAAGCAAACCTTGGCCAGATGGATTAGAATGGTGATTGCACAAGCCTATGCGCAGGCTGGACTCCCAGCTCCTGCTACTATCAAGGCCCATTCTACTCGATCTTTTGGACCTTCTAGGGCGGCCCGCCGGGGCGCGTTCTATGTGACTAACATCTGCCTTCTCTTTCTCCTGCTTCTGCATTGGACTGGTTAACTAAAACTGAGCTCACAGTGCCTGGAGGCGGGGTTATAGAGGAGGCCCCAATGCATCCTGGGACAGCTAAAGCTTTGGTGCCTGGATCAAGATCCATCTCTACACCCCCGATGTATTCCCTGTGGAACACAGTGTACCTCGCAGAAAGAGATTTAACAATGGTAAGTCTGTCATAAATCTATTATATACATATACTGCATATGTAATCACACTGTTTATAGGAGATATTGGATTTTCTCACAGAATGCTGGGGCCACATGGAGCACATTTATCTCAATTATTACTGTCTCAGCAATCATGGTGTGCAATAATAAGTTATTTATTCCCTGTAATAACAAGGGATGAGCAGGTTCGGGTCCCCGAGAACCGGGGAACCGAACACCCCCCCCACCCCACCCCCACGAACTTCACATCACTAGCCCAGATCCCTGTTTTCCCGCCAGACTTTGAAACCAGAACAAGGCAAAACGTCATCATCCCGCTGTCGGATTTTCATGGGTTTTGGATTCCATATAAGGAGCCGCGCTCGCCGCTATTTTCACTCCAATCCTGGAGAGTGTAGCGAGAGGACGTGTCTCTCTCCTGTCTGTCAGTGTCTGTCTGTGCGGGAAAGTGGTGTGGCGACCTGCTCTGTCTTTTGTGTGTCATTCCAGTGCTGTCTTATGCTGCATCAGTCCAGTGGTGGTGTCTTGTGCTGCATCAATCCAGTCACAGTGGTGATGTTGTCTGCTCACATGTGTCTAGTGCTGCTGTATAAGTCCAGTCCAGTGGTGCTGTGTTGTGCTGCATCAGTCCAGTGGTGGTGTCCCTGTGCTGCTGTATAAGTCCAGTGATACTGCCATATCATTCCAGTGATACTGCCGTATAAGTCCAGTGGTACTGCCATGTAATTCCAGTGATACTGCCGTATAAGTCCAGTGGTACTGCCATGTAATTCCAGTGATACTGCCGTATATGTCCAGTGGTACTGCCGTATAAATCCAGTGGTACTGCTGTTTAAATCCAGTCCAGTGATACTGCCGTATATGTCCAGTGGTACTGCGGTATAAGTCCAGTGGTACTGCCATGTAATTCCAGTGATACTGCCGTATATGTCCAGTGGTACTGCCGTATAAATCCAGTGGTACTGCTGTTTAAATCCAGTCCAGTGATACTGCCGTATATGTCCAGTGGTACTGCGGTATAAGTCCAGTGGTACTGCCATGTAATTCCAGTGATACTGCCGTATATGTCCAGTGGTACTGCCGTATAAATCCAGTGGTACTGCCTTATAAATCCAGTCCAGTGATACTGCCGAATATGTCCAGTGGTACTGCCGTTTAAGTCCAGTGGTACTGCCACATAATTCCAGTGATACTGCCGTATATGTCCAGTGGTACTGCCGTATAAATCCAGTGATACTGCCTTATAAATCCAGTCCAGTGATACTGCCGTATATACAGTTGTGCTCATAAGTTTACATACCCTAGCAGAATTTGTGATTTTCTGGCCATTTGTCAGAGAATATGAATGATACCTCACAAACTTTTCTTTCACTCATGGTTAGTGGTTGGGTGAAGGCATCTATTGTCAAACAACTGTGTTTACTCTTTTTAAATCATAATGACAACAGAAACTACCCAAATGACCCTGATCAAAAGTTTACATACCCTGGAGATTTTGGCCTGATAACATGCACACAAGTTGACACAAACGGGTTTGAATGGCTACTAAAGGTAACCATCCTCACCTGTGATCTGTTTGCTTGTAATCAGTGTGTGTGTATAAAAGGTCAGTGAGTTTCTGGACTCATGAAAGACCCTTGCATCTTTCATCCAGTGCTGCACTGACGTGTCTGGATTCTGAGTCATGGGGAAAGCAAAAGAATTGTCAAAGAATCTGCGGGAAAAGGTAATTGAACTGTATAAAACAGGAAAGGGATATAAAAAGATATCCAAGCAATTGAGAATTCCAATCAGCAGTGTTCAAACTCTAATTAAGAAGTGGAAAATGAGGATTCTGTGGAAACCAAATCACGGTCAGGTAGACCAACAAAAATTTCAGCCACAACTGCCAGTAAAATTGTTCGGGATGCAAAGAAAAATCTACAAATAACTTCAACTGAAATACAGGACTCTCTGAAAAAAAGTGGTGTGGTTGTTTCAAGATGCACAATAAGGAGGCATTTGAAGAAAAATGGGCTGCATGGTCGAGTCGCTAGAAGAAAGCCATTACTACGCAAATGCCACAAAGCATCCCGCTTACAATACTCCAAACAGCACAGAGACAAGCCTCAAAACTTCTGGAACAAAGTCATTTGGAGTGATGAGACCGAAATTGAACTTTGAACTTGAACTTTTTGGCCATAACCATAAACGTTACATTTGGAGAGGAGTCAACAAGGCCTATGATGAAAGGTACACCATTCCTACTGTGAAACACGGAGGTGGATCGCTGATGTTTTGGGGATGTGTGAGCTACAAAGGCACTGGAAACTTGGTCAAAATTCATGGCAAGATGAATGCAGCATGTTATCAGAAAATACTGGAAGAAAATTTGCACTCATCAGCCCGGAAGCTGCACATGGGACGTACTTGGACGTTCCAACATGACAATGATCCAAAACACAAGGCCAAGTCAACCTGTCATTGGCTACAGCAGAATAAAGTGAAGGTTCTGGAGTGGCCATCTCAGTCTCCTGACCTCAATATCATTGAGCCACTCTGGGGAGATCTCAAACGTGCAGTGGTACTGCCATATAACTCCAGTGATACTGCCATATAAATCCAGTCCAGTGATACTGCCGTTTATGTCCAGTGGTACTGCTGTATAAGTCCAGTAATACTGCCGTGTGTTAGGCGCCGAGGGTCCGCTCGTCAGTGCGGCCCGGCGCCTAGCAACCAGGGACGCCGTACGCGGACAGCCGCCGGCTCCCTGGCAACGCTAGACGCCGGGCGCACGGAGCCGCACAGACCCTAGCAACGGGGACGCCACTGTCGGACCGCGTTCCCCGTTGCTGGGTCCAAAGTTAATTACCACACTTGTTCCTGGCCGTGCAGTATGGCAGCTGCACGGCATGTTTGTAATTAGCCCTGTCTGGCACCTGATTGGAGGGCTTCCATTTAAAGGCACTCTCAGGACTTCTCACAGACGCCAGTTATAGCTTCCTGTTTGCTGTATCTGTTGCAGAGAGTGTTTCCAGTCCTGCTCTTTCCGGTCGTTCCTGTCCTCAGTGGTCCAGTACTCGGAAGTTGTCATCTGTTCCTGGAGTCCTGACCGAGCACCTTTAACATCCTGTGGTGTTCGTGAGTCGCGGCGTAGCCGTGTGTTGCGGCTTGACCGCTTACTATTTATTATTTGTTATATTGAGTCTCGGAGCTTTTGCGGAGGATTCCGCTCCCA